>NC_056731.1:1118385233-1118477733 GCF_019279795.1 Protopterus annectens | reverse complement strand
AAAAACTTACTGATCAGTGTTTCCTACTGGTTTTGATGGGTAAATATTGGGGCAAGGTAGCGGAAGGCTCAAGGAGAGTAGGATGTTTATTTGGATAGATGCAGGGGCAGACTTTAATATTTAGTAGGTAGTTCATTAGGGTGAGTTTAAATTTGTTGACGCAGCTAATGGTGTTTATGATGGTTGGAAGTGAGTTCCACAGTTTAGCGACAGTGTATGAGTAAAGGCAGCAACCGTCTCTTTTGTTTAGTACATGTACAGTTATGAGTTGTTTACTTTCAGAGTGAAGGGTTCTGGTGGGGTGCTAGGGTATTAAAATGTTCTTAAGGGCAGTTGTTTGGATTGTAGACAACTTTATGTGCTATGGACAGCTGAATGAGATTAAGGTGATGTGGAAACTGCAGCCAGTTTAATTCATTTAAGGCTTGGCAGTGATGTGAGCGGTATGAGCTGCCTGTGGCAAATTTGGTGATTTTATGGTAGCAGGGCTGGAGCTTATTTTGTAGAGATGAGTGCAATTTAGTAAAAATGAGGGCTCTGTATAATAGGGAGGGGAGCAAGTAAGTGCTGGAAAGAGCTTTTTTGGTGGTGGTGTCCATGAAATGTTTATGTTTGTACAGGGCTCCTAATTTGCAGTGTTTTTTTAATGGCATCACCAGTATGGTGTTCAAAAAAGAAGTTATGTACTCACTATAATGTTACATGTTCATTGCCCAGTATCTCACCTTCAGTCTTGCTGGTTGGGTTTGGAGCCGAAACTCTGCTCTGACTCGGCCATATACCAAAGCTTGAGAGCTTCTACTGGCTCGAGGCTAAGTCCTATCCCATAGTGCTTAACGGCTGTTCCCCAGATCTCGTTTGAGGGAGAAAGGTTCCTGTGATATATTCAATATCTAAAATGATAATATATGAAACATGTTGCCATAAAGTTAACAAAAAAAAAACAAGAAGGGAATCAGACCTTATCTGCCATTTTTTGAGAAATTCCCTCTAGATCCTCCAGGAGGGGGATGGCTGGGAGGGATGCAAGACTGAAGGTGAGATACCGGACAATGAACATGGAATGTTATAGTGAGTACATAACTTCTTTATGTTATGTTGTCCCATCTCACCTTCATTCTTGCTGGTTGGGACAGAGTCCCCAGCACCTTTTTCTTGGGTGGCTCAACGGAATAAACTCTTCAGGACAGTGGAACCAAAGGATGCCCTGTTCTGGGAGGCCACATCTACTTTGTAATGAGTAAGAGAAATATGAGGATTAATCCATGTAGCAATGGCACAAATTGAATCCAATGGAAGTCTGGATTGAAGGGAAATGGAGGTAGATACTGCTCTAGCTGAATGTCCTTTAACTTGTCCTGGCAGTTCTTTATTGTAGGAATCATAAACATACGTGAAGTTCTCAGTAAGCCACTTGGACAAGGTAACTTTTGAGATTGCCAAACCTTTTTTATTTTCTGAATAGGAGACAAACTTTCTGAATTATTTGGTCCTATGCAAGTAAAAACGCAACTGCCTATACACATACAGTTGGTGGAGTTTATGCTCTGCCTTGTTACCACAGTTAGGAAAAAACACTTGTAATTCTATATTCTGGTTTAAATTTGATTGAGAACAAACTTTCGTTAAGAAGGAAGAATTTGTTCTGAGGGAGACTCTATCTTTGTGGAACATCAAATAGGGTGGATGGATAGACAAGGCTTACAACTCTGATACTCTCCAGGCTGAAGTAATTGCTGTCAGGAAGAGAGTTTTCCAAGATAAAAATTTTAATGAACAAGATGATGCTGGTTCAAAAGGGGGCATGGTAACACTACACTAAGGTCCCAAGGACGAGGAGATTCTCTGAAGGGTGGTCTTAACAGGAAAAGTACCCTTGAGGAAAGCTTTGCATAGTCTATGGACATTACACTTGATTCGAAGTCTCCCACAAGATAATTAAAAATAGCAGTTAATTGAACTCGAATAGTGGCTGCTGCTGCTCCTTGATTAAAGGTTTCTGTCAGAAATTGTAGGTATAGATGCTGTAAAGGGATCTATATGTTTTTTGTTAGCCCAACAAGAGAACCTATTCCATTTTCTTGCAAAAAGTTTCCTAGTCATCTGCTTGTGCAAGGAGACTAGAATGTGGCGAATTGCAGGGGATAATTCCGGAAGCCTGGCTAAGATCGGAAGTGGAGAAGCCAAGCTGTCAGCTTTAGGCTGTGGAGGACAGGGTGGAACATTCCTGACTGATGCATCAGAAGATCCAGCACTGGGTCCAGGATCCAAAGGTCCTCCTGAAGGTGGGCCCAAAGAAAGGGGAACCAAATCTGACAAGGCCAGAATGGCGCAATGAGAATTAAAGTGCGACTCAACAACTTTGCTTTCTGGATAACCTTTGGAAACAAGGGAAAAGGGGGAAAGGCTTAAATAAGTCCCAGGGGCCGATTTTGAACAAGTGTATCCCTCAGTGACTCTCCTGGAGGGCAGTTTAGGGCAAAGTAGTTGCTGCATTTGGTATTGAAGGGAGTGGCAAAACGGTCACAACAAGGCTGGCCCCATTTGCGAAAAATTCGATTTGCAACTTCCGGATTGAGGGACCACTTGTAAGGCATGAGGATCGCGCGTTGGATTTCCCTGGGATGTGCGTTGCTGTCAGAAATTGCTGAGAAGATATTGCCCATTGCCAAACTCTCTGGGTTCTCTCGACATAGGGGGTAGGACCTGGTCCCCCCCCCATTTGTTGATGCACCATACCACAGATATATTGTCTGACTGAATTGCAATAGTCGCTGTGGGAAGAGAGTTCTGAAATGCTTGCAATGCCAGAAGTACCGCCCTCATCTCTAGGACATTTATGTGCAAATGGTACTCTTGACCTTTCCAAACCCCTTGGGCCGTCTATCCCAGATAATGCCCCCCCCACCCTATATTGTCTGACTGAATTTCAATAGTCCTGTAGCGACAGGCTGGGGAAGTACAAATGGTCTGCCCATTGTTACCTGAATGGACTGAACATACCAAAATAGATCCTTCTTGCAGGAGTGCGTTATGAGGATCTCATGAGACATGCATAACTCCTGTATGGACCATTGAGCAAAGAGTAGCCACTGCAATATTAGCATGTGAAATCGTGCCAGGGGAAGTAGTGTTATCATCGCTGCCATAGAGCCTAGGACTTTGAGGGCAAATCTTGCCTGTACTTTTTTCTTGTCGAGTAAGGTAAGCACTTGACTGCGTAACATTTGGATCCTTTCTTGAGGAAGTTTTGCCAACATTTCATTTGTATTTAAATCTGCACCAATGAAGGTAATACTCTGTGATGGTAACAAGCCAGATTTTTCTGCATTTATAGTAATGCCTAGTTTTGAGAAGAGATGGATGGTGTAGTCTCTTGCTTTAATTAGTAGTTGCTTGGTGGTGGTAGTTAGGAGCCAGTTGTTTAAGTATGGAAACACCTCGAATCCCTGACGTCTCAGATGAGCCATGACTACTGCCATGCATTTGGTAAACACCCTGGGGGCTGTGGCGAGTCCAAAGGGCAAAGCTCTGAATTGGTAATGACTGGCAACCAGCTGGAAACGCAGAAATCTTCTTGCGCGCCTGTCCATCTCTATGTGGTAGTATGCATCCTGAAGATTTAACGAGCACATCCAATTGTCTTTTTCCCAATAGACTGCAGTGTTACCATCCAGAACTTTGACTTTTTCGCCAACTTCTTTAGTCTGCCGAGATCCAGTATGGGTCTCCAGTCCCCAATCTTTTTTGGAACTAAAATGAACCTTGAGTAAATTCCGGATCCTAGTTGGTCTGCGGGGACTTCTTGGATGACTCTGTTTTCTAGCAACATTTGAATTTCTAGTGCTGCTTGATCCATTTGACTGGGTAGAATGTCTGGGATAATCTTTGACAGTTGAGGAGGACAGTGAAAAGGAATGTTGTAACCCCTGGATATAATGGACTGTACCCATTTGTCTTGAGTCAAATTTAGCCAGGTTTCTGGGTACATTGATAGTCTCCCCCCCCCCCCCTGACTGCCTCCAGAGGTGGACAGGCGGGCCTCCTTTCAGGAGCGCTGAAAGGCCTTACCAGAGAACGTATCTCTGTCACCCTGGTTATGCGGACCCCCTCTCTGCCATGTGGATGGCATCTTCCGTTATTTCCCCCTCTGCCCCTGGAGGAAGGATCACCATGAGTGTCAGATATGGCTACTTTGAACTTACGGAACCACATTTATCTGCTCTTTTGACCTTTAGGATAAGGTCTAGTAGGGGTGGAAAAATGGACTCCAGCGGCAGTCTTACCATCTTGTTGGCTCCTGGTGAGAGTTTCTTTCACTTTTGGCCCAAACAATGACTAGCCATCAAAGGGAGCGTCAATAAAGAAAGATCAGAAGGGTTCAGCAAACTCGCAAAGGCTCATCCAGGAATGTCTACGAAGAGCTATTCCTGTGCCTGCTGCTCTGCTTGCTCCATTGGCTGCATAGGATATGAGGCGCATGGAGGAGTTAGAGATGGAAGTTAAGGTTGCAAGCTGGGAATTAACCTTATCAGGTAAGTCCTGGGCTGTAGCACCTTGTAGGGTATCTCCTTGCTCTTTTAGGAGATCCCTCTGAAGTCTCGTGAAATGTGACAAATAATTCAGTGACTGCAAGGTAAAGGCCGCTGAGGAGAACATATTCTTTCCATATCTGTCCATCATATGAGAATCCTTGTTTGGTGGATGGACAGATACAGAAGTTTCAGCTAACTCCTCCTTTGTGGCCACTGCCACCACCAGTGCATCTACAGGAACCCCTTTTTGTTAAATATTGTCTATCATCCGGGGCTGTAATGAATTTATTAGGCCTCCTCGGAACGGGGTCCACTAAGTCCGGAGAGTCTCACACCTTTTGACTTACCAAACCCAGGAGTGGGTCGAAAGGTGAAGACACCCATGAGGTGGAGGGGCGAGAGCCAAATGCCACCAGGTATACAGACTCATCTTCAGAAGGGGAAAGGGACCTTCCCAGCCACCCCTCTGCTTAAGAATTTCCAGGATGTCTGAAAAAGATACATCCTCAGAGGGTGACCATGGGGACCCTTCTGAATCCTCTAAGTTAGTATCAGAAGTGAAAGACTCAGGGGAGTCTATGTGCTTCCTCTTACACTGTGTCTCTTTCGAGGAATCTCCTCGGGGGGATGCTTTGGGGAGGTAATGGAAGAGGAGGATCCACCCACTGTGGCTTCCTGGGGCACTGGCTCTCTACTCTGTGGATGATGGAGGGATAATGAAAAGGTGGACACCGTCCCTTAGGGGGAAGAGAGGCTGGAGCCAAAGGTGGAGCAGACTCAGTGGAGAGCACACTCCACATCACCTCGAAGGCACCACGGTCCTGGGCCGAAAGAGACTACTGCCCTGACAGGCCGGGAGATCTCAGCGGCAATGAGGAGGTTGGCTCCGAGGCTGGGAGCCAAACTCACCTGAGCTGTGGCGCCGAGTGGGACAGCCGGTTCCAACAAGGGTCCAACTCGACCCCCCCCTGGAGACAACCAGGGAGTGTCGGCCCCCACGTCCCTCAATGGACAACAGCATCGAGGAAACTGGAGCAGACGTCAGATCTGAGATATCCGGCATTTCCAGCACAATGACTTCCATACTCTCTGGCTCCAAACTTGTTCGAGTTGGAGGAGGAATAGGCGTGATTGGGGGGTACCGATGTCGGCTCCATGATCAGATGGGCTGGGCTTGAGATAATTTCTGCTAGGGCCCGGGTCCAAAGCAACCTCTTCACTACCTACTCCACATCATTGTCCGATAGCCTGGAGGATCTAGAGGAAAGACTCGATTTTTGGCTACCTGCCACTGACTATAATAAAGAAGTTTGTGGCACTAAGCAAACAGGCTCCAAGGACGGTGATCAACTCCTTTTTCATCTCTGCAATGGTTCTGATGAAGCAGATGGAACTGAGGGAGTACTATGTTTTTTCAGCCCGACAACTTTCGGAGCCAAAGAAGTAGCGACTTTGATGCTGCTTGTCGGCTCAGACACTGGAGCCGATGAAGCAGCCTTTTTAGAAGTATCCAATTTGGAAGTCTGATTGCTTTCATCCACTTTCAATAAGCCCCTTAAAATGAGCTTGTTTCTCCTCTCCTGTAAGATCCTGGAGCTAAAACTATTGCAGATGGAGCAAGAATCTTGGAGATGGATTGGTCTGAGACAGTACACACAACTAGTGTGTCCGTCAGTTATGGACATTTTTTGAGTGCAGGAATCGCACTTTTAAAATCCTGATTTATGTTCCTTAGTTGGTTCTTTCCACATATCTAACTGTAAGGAAGACACACTATAGCCGTAAACAAAAAAAATTATAAGACTTAACACAGTAATGGTAATGGAAAGGTAGTAAGACAGGAAAGTTTTTTTTTTTTTTTTAAGAGAAGAGGAGGAAAGGGAAGAGGAGAAGTCTCTAAGTTAAATGACTATCTCCTCCAACCCGAGGAGACACCTCTAACTTAAACGGTGACTCCTAAGAGGGGAAGAGAAAGTGACAAGAATCCTCTAATTAAAACGGATTCCTGAAGGGAAGACAAGGCCCAAAGAAAAAACAGGCGCAAAGGGAAAAAAATTACCAAGTTTAAGAGAAAAAAAACAGCACAAGGCTATTACTATAAAACTAATAGGTTAAAACAGATAGTATTTTGAAGATTACAAAAACTAAGGTATAAATATGAAAATTTTACAAGCCTGAGCCAGTGAATACAATCCCAACACTTCAACTGGCAAATGAGATCTGGGGAACAGCCGCTAAGCACCATGGGACAGGACTTAGCCTCGAGCCAGTAGAAGCTCTCGAGCTTTGGTATATGGCCGAGTCGGAGCAGAGTTTCGGCTCTGATCCCAACCAGCAAGAATGATGGTGAGATGGGACAACATAACATTGTAAGTTTATTGTCAATGGTAATACCTAATAGCTTAGCATGGCATATGATTTCAATTTCTGTGTTGCTTTGGGAGAAAATATGAAAGTGAGAGTCAGGTGAGAGGGGTTTTGCTGCAAAGAGTAGAAGCTTTGTTTTTTGGCATTAAGTAGTAGATGTGATTCGGTTAAGCAGGCTTTGATTGTGATGAAGGTATCTTGGGTTATTTATTGGAGGTGTTGTAGGTTATTTGAGGAGGAGATTATGGTAGAATCATCTGCATATTGGATAATAGAGCTAAGAGGAGAAAGCAGTGTGAAGATTGTTGGTAAACATGTTAGACAGTAAAGGTCCAAGTATGGACCCTTGTGATACTCTGGTTTGGTATTCTGATTTTACGCACTGTTGCCTGTTAGTGAGGTAGCTATTAAGCCACTGGTGGGTGGGGTGCAGCAGATATTAGAAAGGTGTTGTAGACGTTTTTTGTGTGATACTGTATTGAAAGCCTTCGACAGGTCTATTAGTAGTACCAAAGTAATACTACCTGAGTCGATGGCTCTCTATACCTTATCCATGAAGGAGATAAGTGCAGTGCTTGTGATGTGTGAGGGATGAAAGCCATGTTGGATGGGGATGAGTAGGTTGTTGTTTGTGAGATGGTGAAGTAATTGTTTATGGATGCACTTTCTGAGGAGTTTGCATAGTGGGGAGAGGATAGAGATTGGACGATAGTTACAGGGTTCATTGGAGTTGCCTCCTTTGTGAAGTGGGGTGGTGATGGATTTTTTTTCCAGATGTTTGTGACATAGGATTCTGTAACTGAGCAGGTGATCAGGATGCTAATGGGTATGCTATGAAATTGGCAGCAAGTTTTAAGTATTCTGGTGGGAGGTCATCAGAGGAGAGAGAGCATGGTTTTAAATTTCTGAGGAGTCTCTGAATTTCTGTGGTTGGTACTGGTTGTAGTGAGAAGAGGCTAGATGGTATAATATTGCTTTGGTGAAGGGGAGAAGAATTATCTATGAGGGGGGAGAGGATCTTTCTACGTGAGGACTGCTTTTGTGGGATAGAGGAGGACGGGCATGGAGATGGGTTTTGTTTGGTGCCAGGGGTAAGGAGATTAGTGATGCTTTTCTAGAATTGCTTTGGGTTGTTTCTATGGTTACTCAGTTAGAGAAATAGTTTCTCTTGTCAGTACATACTAGCTTTTTAGCTTTGTTTTGTAACTGTATCTAAGTAGGTTACATTCATTTTTGTTTTTATACCACTTTCCAGGCCTTGTCCTTATTTTGTAGGAGTTATTTAGTGGCCTTTGTTAGCCAAGGTGCTTGATTTGATTTTACTCTTTTAGTATGAAGAGGGGCTAGGTTATTGAGTGTAGTAAGGCATCATACAATGGGAAAGTTTTTAGTGGGTGCCAATCTGACAGTTTCAGAAAGCTGATAAATTCTTGTTGATCAAAATGTTTTAGGTATCTGGCGGCCTTATAGTTATGACATTTCAACATGTGTGGAGTGGATCTATAAGTGAAAACAGGTAAGTGGTCGCTGTATATATTGGGTATGGTCTTTGGATTTGAGTATTTAAGTGGATCTGAAACTAAGAACCAGTTGAGGGTATCTCCTGGTGTATTGCTATTGAGCATTCCGGTAGAGTTGGTGATGGGTTGGGTGAACTTGTAGAGGTTTATGTGGTTTGTTGGGGAGTCAGTTATTAAATCTTACCAACTAATGTTTACATCTCCCATAATAGTTTTGTTGCAGATATATTCTGACATCCAAGCAAGGATGTCCTCAAGGGTTTGGATATTTTGTCCTGGTGAGATACACAGACTAACTATGCATAACTGTTGAGATGTGTTGATTTGTAGGGTTCCTATTAGGATTTCAGTATTTGAAAAAGATTGAGTGTTTTCTGGAAGGGTAGTACTGCGAGACAGTCAGCACAGAATAGGGACACCCCACCTCCTTTTTTGTTGGTTCTACCTTTCTGTAACATGTTACAACCTGGGATAAGAAAACAAATAGTTGTAAGACTGAGGAACTATAAAGTCTGTCTTTTTAGGGGGGGTGCAAGCTAACTTTCAGGCATATTGCAAGTAATAGGTTCATACTAGGCTATCTGCCCTAGGGCATTTATAAGCCTAGCCAGAGTGTGTTTGGCTTTCGCCACCCATTTTAAATTAATTTTGCTATGCCCTTTTTCGAGGTTAGTATACTGTGCCTCTGTCTAACAGTGACACAGAAGTGATACCCGGGGTAAACCTACGATCTCCCATCCACTCATCAAGATTCCTCTTGAAGAGAGTCAGTGAGGGACTCTGCCTAACCTGGACTGGGATTTTATTCCAGAGTGAAGGGAGCCTCTGGGTTATGAATCTGTCCCTCCAGCATGTCCTATTTATTTCAGTGCTGAGGTTCAAGTCTCTCGAGCGCCTAGCTCGATGGGATTTGGATTTTCTGAGGTGCAGCATGTCCATTAATTCCAGGTTGGACACGGCTTTATACGTCAGGCATAGATCGCCTCTGAGCAGGCGGTATGCCACTGAGTAGAGCTGGAGTTTCTTTAACCGGGCAGCATGTGGCATCTGTTTGAGCCCTTTGATCCTCTTGGTGAGGTACTTTTGGGCTCTTTCCAGTTGCTGCAGGTGTCTGGTAAGGTACATCCCAAAAGGGGCACTGTACTCAATTATGTGCCTGATGAGGGGAAGAGTAAAGAGGTACGATGACCTCCCCTGATCTAGATGTGAATCCCTTCATGATTAGGTGGGCTATACAAAATGTTCTTCTAACATCCTTCTAAGTTGGGAACTGCTGATTGAGGGCTTAGTGTCTGTTATTCTAAAAGTGTATTAGTTCTGGTTTAAGCACCAGGGCTTCAGGCCAGTTATTTTACATTAAGAAGGCTCATGGTCTGCACTCTTGTGGGAGAAGAGGCTGGACTCTGCCCTTCTGAGCTGGGAATTTCTGGTTAAAGGCTTATAGTGCCTGCATATTTGAACTATTTCTTACTGTAATTGGTACACCTTGTTTGCTGTAGCATAGACTAGATCCAGGCCTGCTGAATCTAGTTTTGTTTGTATGCGTGTTATTTCCCTGAAAAGCTAATTCCACCTAAAATGCGGCTTTTCAGTGCTTCTGTGGATCCCTAGTGATATCTGCATTGCTTACTGTACTTATTTCCTTGTTTCACTTGAAAGAAAGTTACTGTTTGTCATTTTTGCATTTAAGTTACCTGGCACTTGCTCACTAAAGCAATTATATAAGTCAGCACTAAAAAATTAAAAGCACTACACCCTCACAAACTCCCTGATACACTGCTATCAACTTGGGTCCCCAGGTCCCTAATTACTTCTTCTGTACTTAATGGATTACCACCTATGTGGTAATTTATGGCACTTTGTTTTTGCCAAAGGGGATGACTATACACTTTTTGGCGTTTAGCTTGAGGCCATGGCTCTGGCACCAGTTGTCTGTTTCTATGAGGCCCTTTTGGAGGATGCTTGTGTCGGCTGGAGAGTCGATTATGGCGCCCAGTTTGCAGTCATCTGCGAATTTGGTCAGCCACAGTCCTTCCATGTTGGCCTGTACCTCCGAGAAATATATACCGAACAAGAGAGATCCCAGGACTGAGCCTTGTGGGACGCCACTTGTAACTGGTTTGGAGTCTGACATGGCTCCAGCAATTCTAACCATGTGGGTTCTGTCCTTGAGCCAGTTTGCAACCCATCTAGTGACATAGGGGTTTATATTTAAGCTGGTGAGCTTATCTATAATGCCCGAGTGGGGTATTGTATCGAAGGCTTTTGCAAGGTCAAGGTAGGCTGTGTGGACCACCTTCCCCTCGTCAATGGCCTTGGTGACTGTTTCAAAGAAATTGACCAGGTTTAAGAGGCAGGATCTGCCCTTAAAGCCAAACTGGGTAGGATCCAGTGTCTGTAGGTCCCCAATATCTTTATTTATGAGGTCTGTGGTGATCCTTTCCATAGCTTTGCAGACCAAGCTAGTCAGGCTTATGGGGCGATAGTTTCCAGGATCCGTTGAGGCACCACCTTTGTGGAGAGGGACCACTGTTGCTGTACGCCACTCTCTGGGTACATATCCTGTACTAAGGCTGAGATTGAACAGTAGTTTTATGTTTGGGTTTAGCTCTTCTTGGAGTTCATGTAGGACGCAGCCCGGGACACTGTCTGATCCCATTGATGCTGTGTTTTTTGCTTTGGAGAGGGCGGCTCTTACCTGAGCATCTGAGATGTCAGGGGGGCAGCACTCTGCTGGGATAGATATTTGCCCTTTTGGTGGAGAGGGGGGAGAGAAGTTTGCGCTGAACCTGTCAGCTAGGATGTTGGCAATGTCTGTGGGTTCGGTGTATTTTTTGTCATTTTGGACTAATTCTGAGCATATCTGGGAATTCCCACCCAGGTTCCTAACATAACTAAAGAAAGCCTTGTGATTATCCTTAGTGTCCTGTGCAATTTTTCTCTCGAAGCTGTCCTTAGACGATTTTATGAGTGCCCGTAGTTTTTTGCTAATACTGATCAGAGATGCCTTCTCTTTTTGGGATTTTGCTCTATCATGTAGTAGCTTCCTCCTTCTATTGCATAGTTTGTTTATGGCTGGGGTCCACCAGACAGGACGCCTGCCTTTGAAGGATTGGGTCTTGGTTTTATTTGGGATTGCAAGATCCATGCATTCCTGAAGGTGTTCATAGAATGCGTTTATAAAGGATTCTGCGGTCTGGGCCATATTTTCCACAGGCCCGGGGGCTTTGAAGGATTCCACCTTGGTTTTGAGGAGTGTGAAATTTGCTTTAGAGAAGTTTTTCACTGCGGTTTTCTGGGCAGAGGGTGGGGTCGGGATGTGAATATCCAGTGAAATTAGTTTATGGTCTGATCTTACCAGTGAGGGATACACTTCTGGTCTGGAGCATAGAGTCCCCATGTTGGTGATGATCAGGTCCAGTATGTTTTCCCCTCTTGTGGGAGTGGTAACAAGTTGTTCCATAGCATTTAATACCAACAACATTCTACAAAACTAGTAAAAGAGGAGAAATAGCAATAGAAATTCAACGTGCAATAAATCATAGTAGTTCTTCAAAGAAGCTGGAATATCAGTCTATTCACACTGAAACATCTTATTCGTTTTAGAAATAGTTCCAGAAAATTAAAATTCCTAAATAGGAGACTTGGCAGAAACACTTTCCTAAGAATCAGAATCAGGTACTTGGGGAGAAAAATTAGAAGATGCCCTTCTCAGTCCTTTTCCCAATCATCAAACAAGGAATCCTTAGAAACTGGGGAAATTGAAATGTTTTGCAAAAAAACCCAGTCACCCTGCAAAGGTTTTAATGCCTCCAATAAACCTTGAGCCAAAGCCAATACATTTTTCCTTGTCTACAGAAGAGAGTCCTAGGGATATCCCTAGAAGGAGACACTCCTGCATGAAGCTGTCTCCTGGAGACCAGTTCTCTTAGCCCAAATGCACAGGGTTGCACTACTCATTCACTCATCTGAGGCTGATAACAGTAGCTCCCCCATGCCTGCCAAGGGCCTCTGGACAGCTGCAGAGGACATGCTTGACTCTAGTCCATGGTTTTTGAAGTGGCTACACCAGAGGGATCAGGAGAACACATTGAATGGTCTAAGATACCAGTAATGGCCACAGTAGAATCAGCCACCCTCAGCTGAGGCACAGACTGAGCCCACAGTGATGGCAAGGACTCCCTTAAAGTTTTCCTTCTCCTGTGAATGGAGAAAGGTAGAACCATGTAACTGGCATGCTGTTCCATGGTTCTAATGTAAAAGGAGCCTGACTCCCAATTAGTCCAGCTAACAGCAAGTTATTGACAGGCGAGTTGTCAAAAGCAGTGTTCACAAGCAAAATACACAATGATACTCCCAAAACACATTTGCTCCCAATAAAACACTAAGTCCCACAAAATTAGTACAATTTGTTTTCCTTCAAAAGTGCTTAAAATAAGAATGAACAGGAAAAGTTAAAATAGAAGGAAAACAGCCTGTCTGAGCAGCCCGTCTTAAGACAGTCCTGTAAACCCATTAAGAACTTGAAGCCTTAATCTACTGCACTAGCTGCTGGATCTTCCTTAGACTCTCTATTTTCTGATAAATAACTCAGAATAGCATTCAGTCAATGATGCTAGTCATTAGAGTTTCACAGCTGCTTTTCAGAAAATACATTTCAACTTGATCAGAAATGTCTAGCATTTCAGGCTCTGAGATGTTAAACAACTTGCTGCAGTCAAAAGTATACAGTTTGAACACTTCCACTGCCATCTGCATACTGTGTGTGCCTTTGAGCAAATTATTCAGATAGTGCTCATAGGTCATCCCTAAAAAGGTACACTTTGTATAGTGAGTGTCCTGATTAAAAAGCATATTAAAGAAACTTATGTTTAAAATTTGGGCCTTTGACTCAGCTTTACTTATGGCTTTGCCAAGAATTCTTGAGAAAATATGTTGAGATGTATTTTTGTCTGTTCCTTATAAATTTTGCGTTTTTCTGGCAAATTGTTGTTGACTGCAGTCATTAAATAATGACAGACAGGAATTTCAGACTGTATACTTCAGAAATGCTTGCTAATATAAAGATTTCTTATATACTTAGAAAATATTAAAAATAAAAAAAACATTAAAATCTATTCTTAATTTTTGGGTTGCTCTCTGATTTGAGCTAAGAAGCTGAAACAGCAGGGAGTTGCAATGGGTTCCACTGTACGGTTTTTGACACTAGTGAGCTGAGATACATTTCTAGCCCATTACTCAGGAATGCATTCATTCACTTGTTCGTGCAAATGAGTGCAATTAATGTTTTTTTGTGTGTGTGTGTGTGTGTGTGTGTGTGTGTGTGTGTGTGTGTGTATAAATACTTAGTTCCTACAACCCACAGCAGTTATGATGTAAAGGAAGGAACTGATGGCAGTAAACAGGAACATCTTCAAATAAGACATCCTATGATCCTTAGTTTCCTTGTTCTGTTGACTGTTGATACTGTGTTTAGTGTTTGGCTTTGACTAAATGGGAGTATAAGAGTTACTGTTAATATTTAACTGCAAATACATTTTAACAACCCTTTTTTTTAAGATACATGGGTGTGAAATGCACTAAGTTGGGCTACCATCTGGTACTTAGTGCAGATGACTAAGGCTATGAGCTGCTTCTATAGTGTAGGGATTGACTCCATCAGCCATCATTTGTCCCTGACCAAGCCAGTTCACCAGAGTGTTCCTAACCTGGCCCTGAAAAGGGATACTTGCATCCACTGGGCTGTCAAAAGCAATTATTTAATGCACTGCATACTTGTCTTCTGAGTTCTCTTACACTTGGTATAAACACCAATTACTGCTTTGCTATATGCTGTTGGACTACGAGTCTCAGCACATCTTGTAGTTTAATGGTTGCCAGATCATTTTCAATACATATGATTTACAAGTGAAGAGATATTTACTGCTGCTCATGCTACGTCTGTTTTCAGTGTGAGGCTGTTTTGTTTTATTTAGCAAATGTCTGTTTTGCTGTAAAATTTGAAATAACAGTTTTATATAAAATTCAAATCTCTGTGAGCATTGCAAAAGTAAAAAAAAAAATGCAAACTGACGTATTTTAACAGTACTTTATGGTAATTCAGAGGAGACAGCCAAGTAATGGGATACTGGTATGGCTGTGAAGGGCAAGTCCATTACCCTGGTGCCCCAATTTGACCATAATCCAGTACCGCCCAAGATCCACAGTATGATGGAGTCAGCACTCCCTTGATTCTCACCTATTAGAGGAATGGAAAGGTCATAAAGGGAGGCAAATGAGAGGTAGTGATCATCTGAACTCAGTACAGTGACAGATGGCCATACACACAAAATGCTCAAAGACAGATTACAAAACATATGACCATTTCAAATGAAAAAATGCAAGGTTGATACCAAATTTATTTTAAGAAACTGAGCTGGTAAAGGATATGAAATCATCATATTACTATGACAGTTTACATTATATCAAAAATGTTCAAGAAAATAAAATTTAAGTAACCATTTTGCCTTATGATTCAGGAAAACAAGAAGCTTATAAGGTGATGAAAAGAAAAACAAATGAGAATTTCAGACTATGTAACTTCTATATGTAGGATGCACTCTGAGCAGCATTGGAAGAAATTGTCCACTGCTAGCAGTTTAACCCCTTTATCAGAAACGTGGTTACAATGTCCATGTTCAAACCTTACTGCAAAGAATATCTTAAAAACCTTAACCTATATTGCACCTACAGGTTTTCAGGCTACGTGTTTGGATGAAACAATTAAAATGTGAAAGGTCAGTCATGGCAAATGCTATATACAGTAATCCAGCAACTGGTGATCCAACCTTTAGTGCTAAAATCAGAGTATCTTACCTTCAACGAATCCTTTAAATCACTTTCAGGAATTACGTCATCTTCGTCTTCACTAATCTGGTCTTGGTAGCAGTATTGAGTGCTATAGGCAGAATGTTCCTCTATGGCAGACAACCATTTCTTAAAAAAAAAAAAATCAAGAGAAAAGCAATTCCATAAGCATAAACACACATTATGAAATACACTTATCAGTCCAAGTGCCAATTGCGTCCCTCTATACTATTCTGGAAATTCTTAAAAGAAAATTTATCAAGAGAAAAGAATTCCAAAAAGGATATATCAATTCAAGTACAGTGCAGCAAAACAATACCCTTAACAACAGAGAGGGTTGAATGAACTCCGTCTGCTTCTCTTACTAATTCATTACTAAATGTACAGCTGTTGGACTCCCAATGAAGCAGACTAATACAGTCAATGTTGCAACAATACAGAAAAAACTAACTTGCTCCACAATGGTCTTCCCATGTTTCTCTACTGTCCAGATTTTTTGTTTCATATTTTGGGTCTGCTCCTCATAAAATTTGTGGTTTTCTGGCAATCACACGATTGAAGTCACCAAATGTTGACATACATTTGATTCTTCATAAAATGCACACTATTTTTGCTTGTACTATGTCTTTTATCAAATGAGATACTTGAAGATTCATATTAATTAAATGAAAGCCATACTACTGAAACCATTAGTAGCCGCAGTGGTACAATGGTAGCGTTGTTGCCTCACAGCAAGAGGTTCTCCTGTTTGATTCATGGCTGGACTGCCTTCTGTGTGGAGTCTGCATGTCCTCCCCACGGTCAAGTGGCCTCCGAAAGACATGCGTGAATGGGCGTGCCTTTGCTGAAGGTTGGGCGTCGGGCTGGCAACTCAGCACCATAAAAAAGCTACTGCCAATCATTAGCAGACCAAAGTTCTGCTGTGGCAACCCCTAACCGGGAAAAGCCAAAAAGACAAACTACTGAAACCATTAGCAACAAAACACACAAATCAACATCATAGTGTAATGAAAAATCAATCATCATCTAAAAATGATAAAAGTTTTTCTTATATCTACCAGTAAGAGTAATCTTCCTCCTTAGGTAAATATACCAAATCTATGCTTACACAACTGTGCAGTTGTGAAGAAAAGGCAAAGATAACCAAAAACAAATTACTCATACTTGCCTTTTGCAACATTTTGCTACAACAAAGTAAAAATTAAATGCAACTGAAGAACATGAGAAACACACCACTTTGTCTCCTGAACACCCCAAACACTCTAAACTAACCTATAGAGCCATAAACCGCATGCGTCAAATTGAGAGAAGTCACTACATGGAATTCAGTGTATGTACTCAAACAAAATGAGATTCTCTGAACCTGGCTGCAATAAAATAACATGATCATCCACACAGCTGTTAGGATGGGGCCTTGAAGTACGGATTTGGAACTCTTTTCTTCTTGCTTTGGATCAATAAAAAACAACAAGACATTCTCTGAACCACTGATATCTATAATGGACGGTGAACATTAATGCCTTGGTCAGTATGCAGATATTTGACTGACACTTGCTTTTTGACATTTTTCTTTTTTTTTATTATGCACTTTTTCCCTGCTCCCTCATGTCTGCCAACCATCTAGCCTCCAGTAGAATGCCTATTCATTCTTCATTAATGAAGTAAGAGCAGGCTATGGCATAGCCGTAATCCAGACAGTCACAACTTTTTTGTTTCTTTCATTTTCTACATCTAACTCCTCTACCTGCACCTGAAGCATATATGTCAATACAACTGAAAGGGCACTGGACTGCTTTGCCTTCATATGTGGGCATGTACATTTCAAGGACAAAATAAAATGGCCTAAGCAGGCACTTCTACAGCTAGTGGGGTATGTCCTCAAAGATTTAAAAGTAAGAAGCTATAGGGATGAAGAAGACATGTAACTGAAAAGTACAGTTGTGTACACTTACCATAAATGTAGATGCTTGAGTGTATACACTGTGGCAGTCATCACTTGTGGGTTATCCCTGCTGTGGTAGCCTTCAGCCGGCCCGAATACCAGAGTCAATGTTTTTGTGTGCCGGCTGCTGTTGCCTGTAGTATGATGTCAGGTCGTCAGTACTACAAAGCAAGGCAGCAGACATCATTACATCAGTTTTTCTTGCCCTAACCCATCAGAAGCACAAGGAAAAAGACAGAGTGGTCCTGGTGGCGAAGAGCCACCTTGGGAAGCATGTGTCCCTCAAGGGGGAGATGTTAAATGGGGGATGGAAGGAGGGAAACCATGACTGCAACAGTGAATACACTCAAACATCTACATTTATGGTAAGTGTACACAACTGTACTATGTTCTTCGTGTTTCACTGTTGCAGTCATCACTTGTGGGAGGATTCCCAAAGCTGAGGTAAAGGGTGGAAGAATAGATAGAGTCCTAGGTATTGGTCAAGAAGCCCTGCAGAACTACAGAGGCAAACCGTGTCCTATACTTCGAAAAGAAAGGTAGTTGGTAATGCTTTGTAAAGGTATGGTATGGACAGAAGTCCAGGTGGCCGCTTCCAAGATGTCCCTGAGAGGTACTCCCCTGAGAAAGACAGTGGAAGTGGAGGTCACCCTAGTGGAGTGGGTACGGATCGACTTAGGGATGGGTTTCCCATGTAGTCTGTAGAAAAAATGGATATAATGTGAAATCCATTTGGAAATGATTTGTTTGGAGATGGGCTTCCACCTCTGCCCCTTGGGCAAAGCTTACAAGAAGTTGGTAAGCTTTTCTGAATGGCTTAGTGCAGTCCAGATAGTATCTGAGTTGTCTGTGCGCATCTAGTGAGTGTAGAATTCTTACCTCCTTGTTTTGACCGTTGGGAAAGAAGGTGGGAAGGTGTATGGCCTGGCTAAGGGTCACATCAGATACCACCTTAGGCATAAAGGAGAGATTAGTCCTCAGGGAGATTCTGTCTGCATGGAAAATTATGAAGGGCTCGACAGCCATGAGAGCTTGAAGTTCTGAGACCCTTCTGACTGAGGTGATAGCTAGCAGTAAGGCAGCCTTCCAAGAGAGGTATTTCAATTCCGTTGAAGTGGCAGGTTCGAAAGGAGGTGAGGTTAGTTTCTCTAACACATAATTCAGGTCCCAGGGTGGAGTAGGAGGTCTTCTGGGAGGCCTGATAATAGAAGCCCCTCTGAGGAATTGCTTAATCAAAGGATGAGAGAAGAGGGGTGGGTCTGAATCATAATGGGCAGAGATGGCCAAGGCATGGATTTTAAAAGATGAAAAGGAGAGGCCACTATTTAGCAACTCTGCTAAGTAGTCCAGGATAAGAGGGATGGAAGGCTGGGAGGTACTTGCCCCTTTCAACTGTTTCCAGCAGCAGAATCTTTTCCATTTTCCTGCATAAGATTTTCTTGTGCTGGTCCTTCTGGCTTCTGTGATGATGTCCAGGACCTGTTTGCTTAACAGTGACTTCTTGTTAGTTTTTAGTGTATAAGCCATGCTGAAAGTTTGAGAGTCTGTAGGTCTGGGTGCAGTACCTTCCCCTTCTCCTGGGTCAAGAGGTCTGACCTTAGGGGAAAGCAGCCTGGGGGGGTTGAAACGTCAGACTGCATAGTAAGGGGTACCAATGCTGTCTGGGCCAATGCGGAGCGATGAGGATGGCCTTTGGTCTCTCCTCTCTTAATTTGATCAGAACCTTGGGAATAAGGGGCAGAGAAGGGTATGCATACACAAAGAGGGAGCTCCAGGGTAATGTCAAGGCATCCACCTTCCATGCTAGGAGGTGATACTCCCTGGTACAAAACTTGTGCAGCTGGTGGTTGAGGTGCAAGGCAAAGAGGTCCACCTCTGGGGTCCCCATTCCTGTTTTTTTTTTTTTTTTTTGCAGAAAGATTTCTCTGTGGAGCTGCCATTCATGGGGGTCCAGTAAGTTTCTGCTTAGGTGGTCTGCCAGTGTGTTTTTGATCCTTGGTAAGTATTGGGCAATTAAATGTAGCCCCATGGAGGTGGCTGTAAGCCAGAGACTCATGGCTAACCTGCACAGGGTGTAAGACTGGGTTCCCCCCTGCTTGTTGACGTACCACATAACTGTGGTGTTGTCTGTTTTTATAAGGAGGACCCCTGGCTTGAGATGGGGTTGGAAGGAAATCAGAGCATTTTGCACTGCTATCATTTCTTTCTGGCTGATAGGCAAGTGAAGTTGCTCGGCATTCCAAAGGCCTTGGGTACACCTGCCTGCTAGGTGAGTGCCCCAAGCTATGTCTGAGGCGTTGGTGGTGATGGTTTGGCTGGAAGGGTGGAGGATGAAGGGAAGACCCTTGTTCCTGGCACAGGCCTCTGCCCACCAGAGAAATTCATCTCTTATGCAAGGGATCAGTGGGAGAGTGGTCTCTAGGGACTGAGAGTGCTGACACCAAAGGTTCTTTACCTTATTAACCCCGAGTATCTTCTCACAGAACCTCTGTGCTTACATCCGAGCGTGCTGTGAGAAGCTAGTAATTGTATCCAGTTACAGCAGTCCCTTCCACAAGCGCATCTAACTTTACAGCCATCTTGCAGCTCCACTTTTACAAAAATAAGTCAAAAAAGTACCTGAACGTTTTCAGTTACTTAATCAACTTGCGGTTCATTGTGGAGTTACATGATGTTCACATTTAACTTTTTGGAGAAATCAGCTGTGTATACAAGTAATGTTAGTAAGCCGATTCTCTATGCATTGCAAGGAGCAAATAGTGGCAGATAATCGGTTTATTCCATGTCACTTGCATAACACCACCACCCCCAATCTAAGTTTTCTTTGACCTGTCCAAATAAATACAGGGTTCAGCAGTAGCAATACCCTTTCTGTTATTTTCTGACTTTATTGCTACTGGATCCTGCAGTTTATTTGGACAGAACATTAATTTCCATCTGTCTACCGGTTTCTGAGTCTAAATACAAGAGATACTGCCACGATCTCACAAGATGGCAGCAAAGAAAAAGGCAAGCAAAATACAACTGAAACTTTGTCCTTTTCCAGAGTAGAGGTGAGTTGCCTTTATGGCTTTAGTACCCTCTTGATAAAGGCAGCAGAGGAAAGTGTCCCAGACCCGATCTGCCAGTGGTGCAGTAGTGCACTCAGTTCCACTATTTGTATTTGCGCTTACAGGTCTAAGGATTATTTGTCTTGCCTTTTTTCCTTGGTGGATTTACCTTCTCTCTTCAGCCAGGTGTTGTGTAGCAGATAGTAGATGTAATGTTTGAGTCACTGATTGTCCATAAATTACAAGAGAGAGAGAAAGCTAATAGGCTTTATTTTTAGATTTCCGTCATAATCGTTTCATGGAAATAAGATCATATGCAACAATTTTTTTTTGTTTGAAAATGTGAACGTAGCAGTAAACACGGTACTTACTGCCTATGTCCATTAGTTCACGCTATTCTTGAAATGCTTGCTGTCCAAGATGCACTGTTTCATGCAGAGTGCATAAGATATCTGTAAATGAGTTAGCTGTAGAAGTTACACCAGTGGGCTTAAACCTAAGAATGATATTTCGGAGCAGTATTATGTATGGCAGGGTTTAATTTATTTCATCTGCGCCAATACTTTTTGGTGATCAGAAGGCTGTGACTCCCAGTAGAAAGACGGGTCTGCAGATGTAAATTATATGGGGGCTTGAGAGCATTCAAGTGTGGTTGTCCTGTGTATGTTTTTTTGTAGCTCCAGGATGTGCAGTGATGAGCCCTAGAATTACAACAACACTGGAGTACCTGTGCCACTACACTCATTTGTTGACCTATCTCTTTATTCCCTCTACCTTCACTCATGAATAAGGTCCATGTTTTTTTCGGTCTATCTGCAGTTCTCCTACTTAGTTGGAGAAACTGATGGATGCAGATTATGTACCATTTTCAGGTGAACAAAGCCATGGAATGTGCCAAAAGAGAATAAGTAGCTGTCATAAGTAGTGATGACTTTTTTTTAAGACTGCGTGGCCTACCATTTGTGGAGTAGAGTGGATATATCTGCCACTTCGGGGCATTTCAGGGGGGATTCACTTCTACTCTTTTTTAAGTTGTCTTATGTTTTAGACCCATCATTCATCCCAGATTTATTAGTTTCATCTTCATTAATAGTTTTGTTCTTAATTATTTTGCCTCAATTGTTCAAGTTGTCATTCCTTTAAATGTTTAATTTTTTTGAGGTGATCCAAAGGAGCAAAAAAAGCAGTTTCAACTAAAGTTATGCATGTAATACATCGATGTTAGAGATGTTATTATGGTCACATTCAGTCAGATTTGATTGCTCTTTTTTGTTAGCACCTTTCTATTATGACTGATTTATTTGCAAATTCATGAGTGTGGTTCCCTGGTAGGTCTTGTATGTTTTTGTAGGGAGCTGTCCTATGTTCGTTGTATGGAAAGGTGAAAATGTAATACATAAAATTGTTACTCAGTTGGAAATATGCCAACTCAGGAATAAAGAAGTGTACTGAAGTTGGTTGTGTCATTAGAGTGCCCCCACCCCCCCCCCACCACCACATTATTACAAAATATGGTTGGGGAATAAATCTGGTGTTACAATGTTGTACTCATCTGATTAGGAGAAAAAATACAGCAAGAGGTGATAGAGCTAAGAATTAACAAACACTAATGTAAGACCATTTTAAGTTGATAATATGGTGAATTATACATTATTTTGTTTCATTTTGTTCTTTCCCTTAGAAAGTAAGGTGTCTGTTTTCATGTACAGTCCCTTTCCTCATCAGGTGATAGTTTTGCAGGTAGAGTCATTATTGATAAAATTGTGTTTCTGTTTTAACCATACTTGGACATGATCTGTTTACAGTTAAGATCACTAGAGAAAAGCTTTGATTTTGCATATAAAGTTTAAGCACAGTGGCTTGCATTTCACAAACCATAAATAAAATGATCATATATTTTGTTTAGGGGCATTTTTAATCATAGTCTTTGATTAAAGATGTAAAGAGCATTTTGAGAGAAACAGAGTAGATAACACTGAAGGGGCCCTAAGATATCTAGGCACCCAAGTCGACAGCAACCTCACCTTCGGCCACCACATTGTCACTGTGGTCAGAAAGTCCTTTTAACATGGCACATCTTATAACCAAAGGTTTCACATCCAGGAAGAAAGAGATCATCATCCCTCATTAGACCAATCATTGAATATAATGCCCAGTTTGGCATGCACCTTACCAGACACCTGCAACAGCTGAAGAGGCCACAAAAGTATCTCTCAAAAAGGATCCTGGGCCTTAAACACATGTCCTACACGGACACACTCAAGAAACATTCAGCTGTTCTCATTCTCTTATCATCTACTTAGAGGTGACATCTGCTTGACTTGCAAGGTCATGTCCGACCCAGCCCTACTTGAAATGCTACACCTAAAGAAATCCCAATTCCCCCATGCCACATGCTCCACAGATCACAACCTCATTACCACAATCAACAGAACATGCTGGAGGGACAGGTTCATCTCCCAAAGACTGCCCATACTCTGGTATAAGCTCCCATTCATGTCAAGCAGAGCACCTCACTGGCCCTCTTCAACAGAAATCTTACCTCGATCATGAATTGACATCCTGCAGGTGTGGGGGGTTGTTGTGTGGGGCTTTGGGTGTGTGTGGGGGGGTGGGGTAGTAATTTAGGGTAATGGAGTTGTTTCGTTGGATGAAGTCCAAAGTTTTAGATGAGGGTTTTGAGGACAAAGTGGGCATGGTTCTTCTTGAGATACCATCATGATTCCCACATGCTGTGCGGAGTGTGAAAATACATTGCCCTGCCATTGTAGAGGGCAAGTTAGCCACCATTTATCCTAATTTGGATGACAGATGTACACCATCTGAGTGCCAGCAAGAAGAGAGAGGGTTTGCACTTTTTTTTCTCTTTCCCTTATGGCCCTGAGAGAGTACTTTCTGCGAGACCAAGCTTCTTTGCTGGACATCAGATCAGCTGTGTCCTGACCCAAGTAGCTGTCATAAGGAAGCAGATGTCGGGTGTTTTTCTTCATGGTTCCCAGAATCATCGGGATGTCTGGTAAAAAGTACAGTTGTGTACACTTACCATAAATGTAGATGTTCAAGTATATTCACTGTTGCAGTCATCACATTTGGATTATCTGCCTGCAGGTGGCCCTCAGCCAGCTTGAATACCAGAGTCTTGGATTCCTGCGTCAGATGCTGTCTCTTCTTCCATGAAGTCAGGTCGTCAGGGATATAAAACATACAGCCGATGCCATTACATCAGTTTTTCTTGCCCCAGATGTCAGGTGCCCCCACAATGGGAAGCAATTATATGTTATGGTACACCTCCATCAAAAAGCAAATATACCAGAAAACTTAAATACACCAAACAAGAAGGAAAGGTAGAGCCAAGAGAAGTCAGGGGGCTGGAGGGAGGGTAACCAGGACTGCAACAGTGAATACACTCGAACATCTACATTTATGGTAAGTGCACACAACTGTACTATGTTCTTCGTGTTTCACTGTTGCAGTCATCACATTTGAGCTGATTCCCAAAGCTAAGGAAGGGAGGAGGAAGTTAGAGAGCATTAGGGCCAGCTATTAAGCCCTGCAAGACTGCAGTGGCAAACCCAGCTCTGGATTTAGAAAAAAATAGGCATGTGGTAATGCTTGGTGAAGGTATGTATAGAACTCCAGGTAGCAGCTTCTAGGATGTCCCTCGTAGGGACTCCTCTGAGAAAGGCTGTAGAGGAGATTGCAGCCCTGGTGGAATGTGATCTTATCCCCTGTGGGGTAGGTTTTCCATGGTGCTTGTAGCAGAAATGAATGCAATGGGCTATCCATTTAGAAATGGTTTGCTTTGAAATGGCCTTCCCCTCTGCACCTGTAGCAAAGCTAACTAGCAGCTGTTCAGATTTTCTGAGAGGCTTAGTCCTGTCCAAATAAAATCTAAGTTGTCTGTACACATCCAAAGAGTGCAGAATTCATTCTCCTTTGTTTTGTGGAGTGGGGACAAAAGTAGGCAAATGAATGGACTGATTTAGGGCCACACTAGACACCACCTTGGGCATAAAGGAAGGATTGGTCCTGAGGGAAACCCTGTCTGCATGGAAGATAATGAAGGGCTCCACTGCCAAGAGGGCCTGTAATTCAGACACTCTTCCTGCTGAAGTGATGGCTAGAAGGAAAGCTGTTTTCCAAGAAAGGAATTTCAACTCTGCAGTTGCAGCTGGCTCAAAGGGATGGAAAGTGAGATTTTCCAATATAAAGTTAAGGTCCCAGGCTGGAGTAGTCTCTTACATTTTTGGCCCCTCTAAAGAATTGCTTTAGCAGGGGGTGAGAGAAGAGGGGTGGGCTCAGTATTATAATGAGCCGAAATGGCAGAGGCATGAATTTTAATTGACAAAATAGGCCCTTGTGGAGCATTTCTGTTAAGTACTGAAGAATATGAGATAAGCTGGGCACCATTGTGCCCATCCCCAGAGTCTGGCTCCAGGAACAGTATCTTTTCCACTTTTCAGCATAGGATTTTCTAGTACTAGGCCTCCTTGCCTCCAGAATGACATCTAGCACCTGATTACTGAGGGATGCTATTGGAGAGCACAAGGAATTAGCCAAGCTGCAAGGTTCAGGGTTTGAAGCTGAGGGTGCAGAATCTGGCCCGCCTGCTGGGACAGCAGGGAAGGGGTTTGAGGCAGGTGCCATGGTTCCAGCAGTGTCATACTGCACAAGAGGGGGTACCAGTGCTGGCGTGGCCAGTCTGGTGCAATCAGTATTGTCCTTGGCTTGTCCTGTTTGATCTTTTGCAGAACCTTCGAGAGGAGAGGCAGAGGTGGAAAGGCATAAACCGAGAGGCTTTCTTAGGTAAAGAACAGGGCATCCACTTTCCAAGTTTGACTGTGGGAAGTCCTTGTGCAGAATTTGTCCAATTAGTAGTTCCGAGAGGAGGCAAACAGGTCTACCTCTGGAGTTCCCCATTTGTTCCTCAAGAGGTTGAATATTTTTGGTTCCAGTTTCCATTCGTGTGGGTCCATGAGACTTCTGCTTAGGTCATCTGCCACTGAATTTAGCTTGTCTGGCAGGAATTGAGCTTGTAGGTGCACTTGGTAGCTCAAGGCTGTGTTCCACAGAGCCATGGCTAGTCTGCAGAGAGGGTACAAGTGGGTCCCCCCCCCCTGCTTATGTACCACATAACTGTGGTGTTGTCCGTCTTTACCAATAGTTGTCCTGGAAGAATGCGGTCTTTGAAGGCTGTCAGGGAATTCTGTACAGCTAACATTTCTTTTTGGTTGATATGCAGGTGCATCTGTCTCAGGTTTCATTTGCCTTGAATGCAGTGCCCTGCCATGTGAGCCCCCCATCCATTGTCTGATGCGTCTGTTGTTAGGGTTTGGACGGCAAGGGGTAGAGTGAAAGGGAGCCCCTTGTTGTGGTAGCAGGCCTCTGCCCACCAAAGGAACTCTGTCTTTATACAAGGAATGATAAGAATCATTGACACCAGGTTCTGCGAATGTTGACACCATAGGCTTTTTAGATACCACTGTAGCTTCCTCATATGCAGTCTTGCATATGGAATTAGTAGAATGCAAGAGGCCATGAATCCCAGGGCATGCAGAATTTTCCTTGCAGATAGCTGGGTCTGTGTCGTCAATAGTTTGAAGTTTGTTTGTCAAATAAACTTGTTTCTCTGTAGTGAAGAAAGCCATGTGGGAAGTCGTGTTCAAGCTTGCTCCCAGGAATGCAATCGGTTGGCAGGGTACTGGGTGAGATTTCTTTTCGTTTATGGTGTACCCCAGTGAGGTTAGACGTTTCTTTACGAATGCCAGATGTTTTAATAGCAAGTCCTGGCTTTCTGCCTGAATCAGACAATCGTCCAAGCACAGGTATATTTGAATATTTCTCTACCTGCAAAATGCAATGGCTGGAGCTAGACACATTGTGAATACCCTGGGTACAGTAGATAAGCCAAAGGGAAGTGCAGAGAACTGATGGATGGAGCCTGCCCTGAAGTGTAGATATTTCCTGCAAGATTCCCTTACTGGAATATGCAGCTAAACTTCCTTTAAGTCCAAGGCTGCCAACCAGGCATCTTTGCCTAGCATAGGAAGCAGCTGTTGGAAGTGTTAGCATTTTGAATTTTGGGATTACCAGAAAGGTGTTTAGAATAGAGGGGTCCAGGATAGGACGTCAGGAGCTGTCTTTTCTGGGTACCAGTATAAGTCTTGAATAAAAACCTTGTCCCCTTTGTTCTGCTGGGACAGGTTGAACAGCCCTGATACTTAGAAGAGAGAGAACCTGCTGTTGGGCCTCCATCCACTGATTTGGGGGTAGGTCTGGCCAACCATTTGGGGTTGGTAGGGTGTGGAAGTGGAATCTGTATCCTTGGGAAACTATATTCAAACCCCTTTTGTCCTGGGTAATGAGTTCCCAGTTTTTTGCACGCAGGGCGAGCTTTCCTTCTAAGTGAGCAGGCAGTTGAGCAGGGCTTGGAAAGGTTAAGGTTAAGTCATTGTGCCATTTTTCTGTAGGGGGGTGGCTTACTACTCCCTGCTTTGGAAGTGGGAGCCCCCCACTGCTTAGGCCTGTGCGTAACCTGAGACTGTAACCTAGGTGGTCTGCTGTTCCTGGGTTTGGACTGAGAAGGCCTGGAAGCGACTGGAAAAGACCAGTTCTTTGAAGGCCAATGCCTACTAAATCTGGGAGGCTGTACTTGTAGGAAATCTTTAACAGTTTGCATAGATTTAGCTTTTTCCGCCATCCTTTTGAGGACTTCATCTGCTTTGTTGACAAACAGGCAGTCTTGGTTTAAGGGAGCATCCAGTAATTTAGCTTTAACATGATCTGGCAAGTTTTGCTCCTTAAGCCAACCATGCCTTCTAAGTACAGACCAGTGACAGCAGCCCTGCAAGATGCTTCTAAAGAGTCAAAACCACATTGCAAAGTATATAAAAAACCAATGGCAAGGAGCGAAGCAGAATGTAGAAGTCCACCAGAAAAAATGTTCAGTTTATGAATATCCAGCCTTGGAAGTAATCCGCATAAAACACGAATGCTG
This sequence comes from Protopterus annectens, assembly GCF_019279795.1. Classification (NCBI taxonomy): domain Eukaryota; kingdom Metazoa; phylum Chordata; order Ceratodontiformes; family Protopteridae; genus Protopterus; species Protopterus annectens. The sequence continues at coordinate 1,118,450,476 of NC_056731.1, read as the reverse complement.
ATAATGTGCACAAGGACTTTATTATGTCAGATAAGCGCTTTCGCTAACTAGAGCTTCATCAGATCTATTCAATAATACAGGAAACACAGCTGCCAAATATATAGAAACATCAATAAAACAATTAAAAAATTCATCAGCTAGCCTCTCATTACATATTTAAAAGGGAAATGTAGAAAACAAGAAAAAAGGAAATATGAAACATTAAAAAAGCAGAACATACTCCCTATTTGATGAATCCAATATACAAAATACATAAAATACAAGTATAATGAAAAAACATATATTTCAATCTGATGCCTATTCATAAGGCATCATTACTAAAAACTTCCAACCGTATATATGCAAAAATGTATGAGTTGTGTGACAAAGAATTGATTAATTATGAAAATTATATATAAAAGATGTGGTATGATAAAAAATGGGTCTCTATAAAACATAGCTCAATACACATATAAAAACAATGATGATATAAAAAGCGAATGTCATATACATAATATATGTGTATATGTATGATTCGCTCATTCCCTAAACATAAAGGTAACATACTCTATAGTGTTAAAAACAATATTAGCAGTGTACCAACTTGTCTATTCATAAGACATATAACATACAAAATATGATGTCAACAAGGCCTAAAAATACATATAAATGCTGGAATGATGTGCCAAATAAAAGAGACAAATATATATCTTTAAAAAATGTGCATGTATATGTATATGCATTATAGCATATATATATATATATATATATATATATATATATATATATATATATATATATATATAAAGGACCAATCTATATGAAACTTAAATTGTCACACTATATAACATGGACCACACACCAAAGTCATGTATAGGGATTCTATATGTATGTAACTTATACATGTACATTTTATTTAATGTTCCTACGTTTCCTTAGCCTAGGTTTAATAGAGGCTCTCTCATTGAGGCCTAACCCACAATCAGCCCTTAATCGTATGATCCAATCACTTTCCTTGCTTTCAGTGTGGCTTCTGATGTCACCACCTCTCATACTGGTGGGTATAACCTCCAGTACTCTAAAAAGAAAGGTATGTGATTGATCATTGTTCTCAACATGTTTGGCTAATGCATTGTTGGGTGACCCTTTCCTAATGTTGTATATGTGTTCTCTTATTCTGTCTCTAAACTTACGATTCGTTTTACCTACATAGAAACTAGTACACACTTGACATACAGCAAGATAAACCACATTACATGTCATACAATTTGCTTTGACAGTGGTCCTAAAGGTTCGTTCTGTTTCAGGGTGTGTGAAATACAGGCTGGTGTCAATTTAAGAACAAAAATTACATTGACCACATGGCATGGTGTGTCCTGTGACTTTGCCATTATTGGTCTCTTTAGGGTAGCACAGCATCCTCTTAAGATTCTTCTTGTTCTTATATTGAAATTTTGGAATGTCACCAACAATATTTCTGATGTCATCATCTATCTGAAATATGGTCCAAAACCTACTGATAATGTCCCTAACATTATAGTGGTGAGATGTAAAGGTGGTAATAAATTTCACGACAGGTACTGTATTGATATCCTTGACAAGAGTATCCATACCCTCTTTTGGTCCAAAATATGGTGTGGCAATAGTGTATCTTAAATTATATATATCTTCTAAACTTTTGTTCACTTCATCAATATCATAGCCTCTATCTACTAATCTATCCTTCAAGTTATTGAGTTCAGTATTAAAGCCTTCCTCAGTTGGATTTAGCCTAGAGGCCCTGATTGCTTGACCTTTAATGATATTTTTAAAAACAAAAGAGGGATGCATACTCGATCTCATTAATAGGGAGTTGCTGTAGCATGTCTTCCTAAATATACCTGTATTGATTAGACCATTAGGTAATCTCTCAATGTATAAATCCAGAAACTCAATCTTATTCGCTGAGTAATAAAAGGTAAATCCAAGGTAGCTAGTTAAGCTATTCATATCAATCCAGTTGCTCCACTGCCCCCTTCCATAAAATAAAAACATCATCGACAAAACGTCGAAAAAATATTACGTGTTGCAAAAAGGGTGGCTTACTACTCCCTGCTTTGGAAGTGGGAGCCCCCCACTGCTTAGGCCTGTGCGTAACCTGAGACTGTAACCTAGGTGGTCTGCTGTTCCTGGGTTTGGACTGAGAAGGCCTGGAATCGACTGGAAAGGACCAGTTCTTTGAAGGCCAATGCCTACTAAATCTGGGAGGCTGTACTTGTAGGAAATCTTTAACAGTTTGCATAGATTTAGCTTTTTCCGCCATCCTTTTGAGGACTTCATCTGCTTTGTTGACAAACAGGCAGTCTTGGTTTAAGGGAGCATCCAGTAATTTAGCTTTAACATGATCTGGCAAGTTTTGCTCCTTAAGCCAACCATGCCTTCTAAGTACAGACCCAGTGACAGCAGCCCTGCAAGATGCTTCTAAAGAGTCAAAACCACATTGCAAAGTATGTTTACCAACTTGTTCTGCAGAATGCATTAAATCTTGTTATTCTATGTGTTCAGCACAGTCAAGGATCAACATCATTTTCTGTTTAAGCAGTCCCATAATATGCTGCTGATACATTAACATAAGAAACTGGCAATTTAAAGCCCTAATGGCCAAAGTAGCAGAAGTGTATACCTTCTTACCCCATCTGTCCAAGGCTCTAGAATCTCTATCAGAAGAGGTAGGATTTTTGGCAGCAGTAGCCTTAATGCCTTTTGGTCCTTGGAAAATGGTCTCTGGATCCGCAGTAGGATTCTTGAAGAGGAACTTGTGAGAGTCAGGTAATCTGTAATACCTGTCAGGTTTTCTGGGAGCTGGAGGTAAGGTGTCTGGGGAAAGGCTAGATTCCAAGAAAGCATCATCTACAATGTCCAGAATAGGAGGGATAGCTAAAGGCCTGTGTTGAGGAAGGAGTAAGAATTCCCTAAGCCTCTTTTTGGAGTCAGAGTAATCCTGGCTTTCCCAGTGGAAATGCTCCCTAAGAGTGTGCAAGGTTTCACCAAAAGAAAAATCTTCTGGAGGGGAAGCAGAGGGAATGGAATCCTCTGCATCAGAATCCTCATAGGTAGATAAGGGCAAATCCTGGTAATCAGAAGGAACAGAAATATCAGATTCCTGATCAGAAGAATCAAAAGGAAAATCAGTTCTAGGTCTCTAAGAGGGGGAAGGCCGTAAGGTAATAAGGTCTTCAGCCATTCTAAGCATTTGTTTTTTAGGCATATGGGCCTGAGAATGCGGTTTGGACATCGGTTTTCTAGGCATGGTGCGAGTTTTAGGCCTGGATGAAGAAGATGGCGTTGGTTTAAAATGCAAGTCTGTAGGCCTGAATACACCCTCAGAAGCCGGTGCCTGCACAGCAGCTCAGGACCCATCCAAGGTAGAGACAGCCGCAGGTTCCATAGTCGAAGAAGCATCTCGCGGCATACTGGACTTCAAATGGGTCTCAGTAGAGGCCTGCGAATCTGAAGTAGCGGGTATCAGGGGCTGCGAAAGCGCCTCACTGAGTACCGGCGGACTGGCGACTAGCTTAACGGAAGCATCGTCGGCAGTTTGGGACCTATGCGGTCTGTCTCTGTCTTTATCCTTACGTTTTTTTCGGAAGATCGGTAATCGGATGGCTTAATGAAGCCATTTCGGAGTACGGATACAGAGTACCAAAATAATATGCTGCAAAGATAGCCTGATGACAAATAGTTCGGGGGTTGAACAAGGCACAAAACTGACAGCGAGGGACTTTGTGGTCTGGGCCTAAGCAGGGGATGCAGTACAAATGAAAATCTTTATGAGGTATTTGCTTTCAGCAAGTAAGACAATTAACTTTTACTGACATCGGTTGGAGCAAGAAAAAAGATCCCCAATGGGGTACTTATCTTTTTGAAGACTTTGGTTCTGAAACTCGAAAATGAAAATTTCAGGAGTCGGCCGACCGGCACTTGCGAACTGCTTCTGCTTCGGGCACTGTAGGGCAAGAAAGTCTGATGTAATGGCATCGGCTGCATGTTTTATACCCTTGACGACCTGACATCATGGAAGAGACAGCATCCAATGCAGGAATCCAAGACTCTGGTATTCAGGCCGGCTGAGAGCTACCTGCAGGCAGATAACCCAAATGTGATGACTGCACAGTAAAACACGAAGAACATCTGCATATGTTCCTCATCTGTCAAGAAGAGTCTGATGAAAGAAAAATGCTTGAGGATAAGGCACACTTCCTAATCCTTTTTGAACTTGTCAGCAGAATGCTAAATCTTATTAATAAACATATTTTTCACTAGACAGACCCCTTTCCTTTACCAGAGCTGAATCATGGTCAGATGGGGCCCTAGGCAGGGTAATGGATCAACACCGCCACTGCCAGCCATTCCAGTGTCCCATTACTTGGCTATTTCTCCCCAGGTACCATAGACACTGTTCAACCATGTCAGCGTACATACTATTTCCTTTACTTCTACAATGGTTAGTGAACAAATCTTTCTAGTATTTTTGGTAAGGATGACATAATAGCAATTGGTCGGTAGTTGTTGAGTTCCATGGAGTTACCACCCTTGTGCAGTAGAATAATGTGGGAGATCTTCCATATAGTAGGAACTTTACACTCTAAATTAATTATAAAAGAAACAGGATAGGCTATAGCTTCTGCAGCTAACTGTAGGAATTCAGCTGGTAAATTATCTGCATCTAGGGTAATAGGCTTAAGCTTATGGAGCAGTTTTACAATGTATTTGGGTTGACACTGGGAGGAAGGTAAACTGGGGTGTAGTAATGTAACATTACATGTAATGTAACACAAAGGAAAGCAGTCATTTCAGAGAAAGAAGTGTCATTGTTAGAAGATTACAGAAGAGGGAACAGATCAACAAAAATATTAAGAAAGACAGATGTGATAAAAGCAGTGCGCAGTATTACAACAGACCAGGATCTATTATGCACTATTGGAGATAAACTAAAATCAGGTGGAAAAACTCAAAAGATATGAAGATAAATATAAGGGAAAAGCACAGAATAAGCAATTTACTGATGACCCAAAAAGGTTTTATAGAGAATTGGGAAATAAGGTAAAAGGAATTGACAGACAGCCAAAAAAAGAGGAAGTTGATACATTTTGGAGAAGTATCTATGAAGATCCTGTGGAACATAACAAAGATGCTAAATGGATAGAAGAAGTAAAAGAAAGAATAAGAAATTTAAAGGTACAGGATATGAAATAGCCAGAGAGATTGAAACAAAATTGAGAAAAGCCTCTAATTGGAAAACCCCAGGCCCAGATGCAGTACCTAACTTTTGGCTTAAAGTACTAACTTCTTTACACGAGGATCTAGCCATGAGTAAGAACTACTTATATGCACACCCCGAACAGACACTGCACTGGTTCACAACAGCAGAAACAATGCTCTTACTTAAGATTGAAAGTGAACCTGCAAGCTACCCTAAAAATTATAGACCAATAACTTGTCTTCCGACGACGTATACACTACGCCGACAGAGTTTACAGTCATTTAGAAGAAAACTCAATTATGGCAGTAGAACAAAAGGGCAATAAAAGAAAGTCATATGGAACAAAGGATAATTTATTGTTAAATAAAGTTATAGTGGAGAACTGTAAGAAAGGGAAGAATCTAAGTATGGCATGGATTGACTATAAAAAAACATTTGATAGTATCCCTCATTCATAGATAAAAAGAGTGCTTAAAAATGTATAAGGTACATCCTACACTGATTGATTACATTACAGTAACCATGAAACAGTGGCAGACCACTTTGCAATTAAGCCATGATAAAGGACAGATTATTATCTCAGGGATAAAAATCCAAAGGGAGATATTCCAGGGTGACTCCCTGTCACTGTTGCTATTTTGCCTTGCCATTAATCCATTAAGCTGTTTACTTAACAGCTTAGGTCATGGCTGTAATGTGGCTTCTAGAAAACAACAAAGTCTAATGACTTCTCATCTTCTCTTTGTCGATGACTTAAAATTGTATAGCTCATCAGATGAGGAACTGAAAGCACAGCTGCAGGTTGTCAAAACTTTTTCAGATGATATTAGAATGTCACTTGGCCTTGATAAATGTGCAAAAGCAACCTTTACAAAAGGAAAATTGCAGCACCAGGAAAACATCAGTTTGGGACAAATATGTGATACAAAAGAACTTGAGCAAGAGGGGGTGTATAAGTACTTGGGAATTGATGAAGGATCAGCAATAAAACATGAACAAATTTGAATAAAGCTTAGTAAGGAGTACGTTAGTAGACTTTAATCATGAAAACAGCATCGACACCTAGGAATAAGATCCAGGCTATAAATCACTTTGCTCTTCCTGTCCTAACTTATAGTTTTGGAGTGACTGACTGGCCCCAAAAAGTGTTGGATAGATTGGATATTAAAACAAGAAGGATGCTTCATGCTCACCAAATGATTTATAAAAATCAGTCAGTGTATACCAAGATTATATATTCCCTGTTCTGAGGGAGGGATAAGCCTCCTTCAAATTGATTACATGTACAGATCTGCAAGCATGGGACTCCACACATATCTACTGACCTCACAAGATCCAAATGTGGTGAAAGTTTTGAAACATGAGGAGAATAAATCTGAGATGACATCTCTGCTTAATTTAGCAGAAGCATATCAACGTCAAGCAGGAATGGAAATCAAATCAGAAGTGGATAAAAATCAGGCAGAAAGTGAATGTGCTAAAAAACAAAAGAAAGAATATAAGGTGAAGGACCGGATGAGAAGGCAAGAAATGTGGAAAAAACATAAATATAGCTGCAAGTATAGAAAACTTCTGGAAGAGCCTTATGTTGATCAAGAACAAATGCAGGAATGGTTAAGGAGAGGTGAATTTACATCAAGAAATGAAAGGTTAATATTGGCAGCCCAAGATAGTGGGCTACGTACACGCTGGTTTACTAAGTTCATTGAACATGTGGGAGAAACAGACATATGTAGGTTTTGTGGAACAGAATTGGAAACAGTCGCACACCTTATTGCTGGTTGCGACTCTCTAATGGCAGAGGGACTGTATACTGAAAGGCATAATAATGTGGCGAGATTGTTACACTGGAGATTGTGCAAACATTATGGTATCGAAGTGGCTGAAAAACACTGGAAACATGAGCCACAGAGAATCATAGAAAATTATGAAGTTTACATCACATGGGATCACCCAGTACCAACAGTCCAAAAGATAGATACTAGAAAACCAGATATAGTGGTCCAAGAAAAGAAGACAAAAGTAGCATTGATCATTGAAATCGTCACACCAAGTGACTACAGTGTCTTGTGTACAGAGAGACACAGTCATAAAATACCTCAATCTGCAGGCAGAAACAAGAGCAATGTGGAAGAAAGATACCCAGACAGTTCCAATAGTAGAAGGAGCAACTGGTCTTATAAAAAAAAGAATTTACAATCGTGTTTAGATATGTTACCAATTCATGTAACACCGTATGAATTGCAGGAGGAGTCATTACTGGTCACATTGCGGGTGTTGCTAAGAGCACTTTTGGCTAACATCAAAGAGTGAAACAATACTAATTTCATGAACTTTAATCGTACTTTGACTTAGGAATGGGGTCCATTCCTGCCATGGTATTAGAAACTCAAAAGACTTGGAGAAATTAAAAAGAGAAAGCAGTTTCCAGAACTGGACTTCTGTCAATACAGCCACCCTCCTGGCCCCATCATTATATCAAAACAAAACATTTTATCATTTTTTCCCTCCATCACTATGGCAAAACAATACACTATCATTCTTTCCTTTCCCTTGCTTTCTGTATGGGAATGCATACCTTACCTGTGCCAGTCCCATATATATGACTGACACTGTTTTCGTAGTTACATCACAGTCCCAGCCTGATGAGTAACCCCAATTTAAATGTTAACTACACTGGGGCAAATTACTCTAAGAGTAAAATATAAAAAATCAGTTATGTTTAGTATTACATTATACTTCCATGGGAATCATGAGTTCACACAACTGCATTATTACCTGTCCATTTTGATCAGGTTCTATGTCTGCGTCACCTCTGAAGATTATTCTGTGTGATTTCATACTCTTTTCTTGCACCTAGCTTTTGTGCCTATACTATTGTGTATTTAGCCACAGTCCATGGCCACCAAAGGCCATGTGCAACTTGCCAGTAACCAGTGCCTGTAACACCCTTTACTAGGATAGTACATACATGTTATTACTTGTACTCTAATTCCAACATGGAGCATCTATATACTGAGGACAATATTTGGCTTTGTCAGTCATGTGTAGAATTTTGGTGATAGGAAGGGCTCATTAATATATAACTGGTGTACTACTCTGATTGAATTACTCTGGTCTTTAACTAACAGATGGTAATGACTCAGTCTTATATTACACCTGTACCAGGAATATAATGAATGTACTCAACAGGTAATGTGCAGCAATTTTCCACCTGCACATAAGGGGTTCTCTCTTCAGTGATTGTTCCATTTTGGTGCTTGTACATATCACAAAATAATACTGAAGGGTCGTTTTCGAGAAATCTTTCATTCTGCTGCTTGTGCATATATTTTATTGAAGGGGTCACTTGTGTGAATGCTTCATTTTTGTTACTCAAGAGTTGGTTGGGGAAATGTTTCATTTTGGTGCATATGAATACCTAGACATAGTAATGAAGATGCTTGGGGAAGTAATTCACTGTGTATTAGGGAAGTGCTTGTACATACATGGTCAGACTGCTGAAGTGACCGCTGGGCAAAATAGTTTAGTGCGTCATTCTGGTGCATGAGCATACACAATGCAAACAACTGGGGAGGTTACTGGGGAAACATAGAAATTAACTCTGCAAATTACATATGGTTACATTACTTAGGATACAGCACAGAAATTTAAATACAGTGTAATATGTCAACATATAAGACATCAGATACACCAGAGACCAATTACTCAGTAGTTGCCTGAGTGAGATAAACGTTATTACATGCTGACTACTACCAGCATGCAGCTACCATATATTTTGGGCATTTTTCAAGGCTTTTTCAGTCATGTCTGGAATTTAGGTGGGAGGAAGGGCTCAGTAATATCTATTCTACTGAATTACTCAGGTGTTCTCCTTACTGATGGTAATGAATCTGTGTTACACAACAGCTGCACAAGGTAATCTAATGAATGCCTACTGAACAGGTTATGTGCAGCAATTATCACCTGTGTCTGAGCATGCATAACTTTGTAGTATTGAAATGCAGGTCATTATTTATTTATTTATTTATTTCCAGTTTGATAACCGGGGATGTCCACTAGACCAGAAAGCCCGTTTTCAGTGGAGGCCCGGGGAGAAAAGCTCCGAATTTACAAACACATTGCACACTTAAAGCTCCATATTACAAAACATTGCACACTAAACAATTTACAAACAAGAAAAATAAAAGTTTTTAAAAAGATTAAATTTGTAGCACAGAAAAAGCTACACAATTTCATTTTATGTTTGAGGTGAAAGTTACATTTTATGGCAATGGTAAAAGATACAGTTGCAAGAAGAGGGATATAAGCAGTGGGGAAGTGAAGATATAAAAGTATTTACTTAGAGTTTATACAGGGGGAAGAAGATACAGAGTAGAGGGTGGGGGCTGAAAAAAGAGAGTTGTAAGAAAGAGGGGCAGGAGAAAAGAGTTGGAAGAAAGAGTGGCAGGAGGGAGAGGATTGAAAAGGGGAAGTGAAAGGATCTAGGTAGGAAGTATACAGTTACATTTCCAGTTTTGGGAGAGGTGAGAGTGGAGAAGAGATTTGAATTTTTCTGGGCTTGTAGTGAATCTTAGCAGGGGAGGAAGCGAGTTCCACTTCTTTGCTATAGTATAAGAAAGTAGTAGGTTGCCAGGGGGTCATTTAGGTTTGTAAACTGTAAGAAGATTTTGGTGGGCTGATCTTAGTGGCCTGAGAGGAGTGTAGAAAGGCAAGATATTAGATAGTGCAGGGCAAGCAGTGGGGTTAAAAATTTGTTTGTGGGCAGTAGTAAGTTGGAGGTAGTCAAGATGATTAGGGAGTTCAATGGCAGGAGATGCAATGGTGTGTAGAATGCCTAGAGTTAGTAGCGAACTTGGCGATTTTGTTCTAGCAACTTTCAAGTTTTGAGGAGATAGAAATTGTGAGGTTGGTAAGAAGAGAAGCAAGGTAAAAGGAAGTTGGAGGCAAGCGTTTGTCTAGTAGCTAATGATAGAAAGGAGGCATTTCTATAAAGCATGCCAAGCTTCTGGTGGGTTTTTTTATGTTTAGTTGAATATGAGTATTAAATTTCAGGTGTTTATCAATGGTAACACCAAGTAGTTTGGCACAAGAAACAACTTCTATTGAGGAGTGAGAGAGGCTGGTGATCTTGAAAGAGTGCTTACCAAGTGAGAGGGCTTTTGAGGGGGAGAAAAGAATGACATGGGATTTATTGACATTTAGGGAGAGATGGTTTTGAAGAATCCAATTCTCTGTGGTTGTGAAAGCAAATTGGGTCTTGGCCTGGAACTCGGGAAGGCTAGAGGCTGAGCAGACTAACGTGGTGTCGTCTGCATATTGCACAATTTGAGAGTGTGGAATTGCAGAGTGAAAGTCATTGACGAAGAGATTGAAGAGTATAGGTCCAAGAATAGAACCCTGTGGAACTCCGGTAGGGGTAGCAAGGAAGGCAGAGGTACCTGTTTGCCATTTCACAGCTTGGTATCTATCTAAGATATAACATTTGAACCAAGAAAGGAAATCTAGGGAGAGATTGAGGTTAGAAAGGTGGTTAAGAAGGAGTGTGTGGTATACAGTGTCAAATGCCTTGGAAAGGTCAAGGAGGACAGTGGAGACAATATCTCCAGAGTCACAGGCATGGTTGACAATGTCTAAGAAAGAGAGGAGAGCAGTAATGGTACTGTGGCCAGGATGGAAACCGTGTTGAGTAGGGGTGAGGAGTTGGTTATTGAGGAGGTGGGGCATGAGTTGCAAGTGGATACATTTTTCAAGGACTTTTGAAATTGGGGAAAGAATGGCTATTGGGCAGAAGTTAGAAATGCTATTATTTTTGCCTCCTTTATGAAGGGGCAGAATGTAGGCAGCTCGCCATAGTTTGGAAACATAAGATTCCTGGATGGATCTATTGATGAGAATGCTAATGGGTATGGCGATACCATCAGCAGCAAGCTTGAGAAAGAGTGAGGGAATATTGTTGGGGGCATTGGAGCATGGCTTGAGTTTGGAAAGAAGTTTTTTGATATAGGAGGTTGACACAGGTTTTAGATAAAAAGTGGGAGGGGATTGAGTGGAGCAGGAGAGGGAAGAGGAGGAGGAGGAAGTAGGTTTAGGGGTAGGAGAGGGGGTGGATTTGGTGAAGGTTTTAGTAAGTTCAGCTATAGAGCTGGCAAAGGAGGAGTTAAAAAGGGTTGCAATTTCTGTCTGTCTTATTGTTGTCGGGACAGGGATTGGATTTAGTACTGGGGTGTAAAAGGGAATTGATGGAACTCCAGAATATTTTGGGATTATTTGAGAGGGTAGACTGTAGTTTGTAGTAGTATGATTTTTTATCTTTTGTAATAAGTTTTTTGGTTAGATTGCGGAGTTGTTTAAATTGAAGGAGTGTAGCTGGGTGTTTATTTTTATTGTAGAGCTTCCATGTTTTATCTCTTTGTTGCATGAGAGCTTTAGTGTCTTTAGTTAGCCAAGGGGCAGAGTTGTATTTTACTTGTTTTGTTCTAGGTGGGGCTTGGGAGTTTAAGATTTTAAGGAAGGTAGAATTGAAGACTTCTAAGGCTTCATCTAGTGGGATAGTCAGTTTCGGAAAATATAGAAGCTTTAAAATTGGAGAGGTTACGAGTGTGGGCATATTGGTGTTGGTGAGGGAGGTGCTGGGCAGCTCGGTGAATAAAGGCTGGGAGATGATCACTTATTGAGTGAGGAAGTATACCAGAGTCAGAGATCTTATTAGGGCGGCTGACTAAGATCCAGTCCAGGATGGACCCTGGGGGGTTATTTTTGTTAGGTCTGGTAATGTCATTTATTTGTTGAGTAAAATTATAAAGACTGATAGAAAGAGTGGGAGGAATTGTTATTAATTTTATTCCAGTCGATGTTGACATCTCCTAGAATGTAAGTCTCAAATTTGATGTTGTTTGAAGCCCATAAGAGAATATTCTCTAGGGTGGAAGTGTTGTCACCAGGGGGAATATAGATGGCTATAATACAGATACTTTTAAAGTTATTCATTTTCAGGATTCCTATGATTAGTTCAGCATTATTAAACTGAGGAATGGGATTCTGGTAAGGGCAGAGATTTAGCAGGCAGTTATAAATTAAGGCTACACCACCTCCTTTTTTGTTTTGGCGGTCGAATCGAAGAGATTGGAAGCCAGGCGGTATAATTTCAGAGTTATTAATGTGAGGTTTTAGCCAGGTTTTTGTGACTGCTACTATGTCAGGTACAGTGTGATTTAGCCAAGCATGAAAGTTTATTTGTTATTTATACTCTGGGTATTAATGGTAATGAACTTAAGGTATTTATGGCTGTTTCTAATAGTGGAGGAATTGGGCGAGAGATTGGTACTGGTTGTGGGCCCAGGGTTGGGGTGGATGTCACCTGCTAGAGCAAGCCAAGAAATGGGAGAGAGGAGAACAGACTTTGGATTGTGACAGGAAGTTAGAGGGAGATACAGTTTTGATTTGATAGAGGTTTTAAAGAAACTATATGGAGTTTTAATTTAAAGTAATGAAGTGGGTTTGGTTGAAGTAGAGAGGGGGATATTAAATAAAAGTGGGATGTCAAAGGGTGGAGAAGGGAGTGAGTGGAGGTGGGGGAGGGAGAATGAGGAGGGTAGTTTGGAAGTGGAATAGGAGGTTGCATTATAGAGAGTTATTAGGAAGAGAATACATGTAAAGTAGGCAAATTGAACTGGAGGAGACATGGATGACTAGAGTAGGATAGATTTTAGAAGAGGAGGCAGAGAAAATCGGGAGAAATTGGAGGTGTAAGGAAGAGAAATATATTTGAGAGGGTAGTCAGGTGAGGGATATAGAGGGGAAGGGGTAATTAATTGAAACTGCAGCTGGGAGGGGGAGGGGCAAAGAGATGGGATAGGTTGGGGAGAAAAGGGGAGGAGATTTAGGGGACTATAAATGTAGATGCACTGGGGGTGTGTGAAATTTGGGGGTAGGGGAGCAGAGTGAGCCCGTAGGGCGAACGGAGCGGGTAGAGCCACTGAAGGAGAGAGCCCAAAAAAAACCTATCAGTGGAGAGCTGACTTGACAAGGTAAGTCTGGAGAGGGATAGAAGGTAAAGGCTTAAGTAGTGGGGATAGTAGACAGGGAAAATAAGAGAATTAGAGTACAGGTAGAAGGAAAGAAAAAAAATGTAGGGGCAGCAGTTCAAATATTTTATATAGAAACTAAGTCTAAGGGAAAGTGTTTTGAGTCAGTGGGGTAAGACAAGGAGAAAGGTGCCACCTAGTGGACAAAGTTATATATCAAAGAGCAGCTTCTTATGGAGGGTAGCAGGGTTTGGGAAGTACAAGGAGGGGAAGGGGTTATATTTAAAGAACAGAGGACACAAGAGGAGAGGGCAAGCACATAGTTAAGGAAAAGGCTATGGCTGCTGGTCGACCTAGCTAGGGAGGGTACATAAAAGAAAAAAACCTAGAGTATATAAACAGATCTGGATTTAGAACAGTCAGTTGTATTAGGAACACATACTTTTAGTTTTATATTTCTTCTTACAGGGACTGATGCACAGGGAGGTTAAGGTTCAATTCCTCAGTATAGGTAAATGGACAGTAGAAGATATGGTGGGTGAAGGACGTTGGTCAGCAGCGACAGGGCAGTCTCCCACTGGAGGACAATACAGTCAGGTTAGACAGCTGGGTAAAAAAGTAGAGAGAAACAAGAAGTAAAGTAAACAGAGGATTAAGCACATTAAGTAGGAAAATACTAGGCACTGATATTCAAATCTTAGGGAATAAATCACTGTTCTACATAGACTGGTAAAAACGAAAAACCAAAAGAAAACTGTAGATAAAAATAGGCACAGGTATCCAGTAAATCGAGAAGACCAAACCAGAATGACTTTCATTCAGTCATTCTGGTTTGGTCTTCTCGATTTACTGGATACCTGTGCCTATTTTTATCTACAGTGTTCTACATAGACAATATAACAAAAGACAATTAAAAAAAAATAAAAACAGACATTTCCAGTATAATAGCCAGTAGATAAGATATGGAACACTCAGAATAATGCCAAATAAAACGCAGCAACGGCACTCTAAGTGGAGAAGTACAATTAGCAAGTAAGAGAGACTGTAGTTCGAGTGCAGGCAAAGATTAGCATAAGTAAAGGTAAGAAAAAAAAATGGGCGCAAAATTAACAAGGCAATTCAAAAGGATTTCAATTGAAGCATTTGTACAAATAAACAATACAAGTCAGAATGAGACCTTTACATACTGCAAGGAGTGCACATTTCAACAGTAATGCTACTGAAATAAGATAGTCAAGACGTTATTAGTTTGGGGTAATTAACGTGCAAGAAAGCAGCAGAGCAGCATCACTAATTGTTCAAAGTGTTTGTCAGTACAGAAATATTCAGCAAATATTCTTCGGTAAAGTGGGGGGAAGGGCTAGTGATTCTGCCTCGCTATAGTAGATTGAGATTTATTCTCTGTAGGTTATGCAAGCATAATCTTCAAGTAAAGTATAATTCTAGTATTCAGCCTCACTCCTTTATATAAGACAATTTGTAGTTTCAGTAAGGCATTTACTCGGCAAGGAGTGCAAGCCGATATTCCAATACAGTATGTCCGTATCAAGAGCGGGAACGCGAACCCAGGTAGCTGTAGCAGTTGACAAAATCCCAAGTTCCCTTACACCAGAAGTAAAATATGCACCCCAGTGCAGACATTCCAAAAAGTTTTAGCATAGGAGAAAAGTACACTTGTAAAATGCAAAACCCATTATTATCAATGACAAGTCAACCAAAACATAGCAGAAAATAATGCTATGTAAAGCAAGAATCCTTTATAAACAATAACAGTTCAGCCAAAATATAGCAATAGAGCCTCTAGCTTTTGAGTGTGTAAAGCAGAATATATTTAAGTACTATTCAAAATTAAATAGAGGCAGAGTGGCATACAACTATTTTATGATAGGGCATATCCATTCCATGTGCAGGAACGCAAACACTGGTAGCCGTTAGCGGTGAATATCGCATAAGAACATCAGCGTAGTTAATGTGTACTACCTAGGCAGTTGAAATAAAGAAAAACAGTTTAACCACATTAACAAGAAGAGCATTTACCAAATAGCACAGAGTCATTATCACTTTTCAGGTAAAACTGTCAGCAGCTGTCACTGTTATTCACATAAGTAGAAGCAGTTATCACATTGATGAATGCACAAGCCAGATTTGGATTTTTGTTTGTGTGGAGTCATTTCAAGCCAACCCCCCTCCCACAAACTAGTTTCTTGCTGTCATTTTGACAATTTGTTTTAAACACAGTAAAGTCCCCCTTGTGGTTATATGCTTCATATTCTTGTGAAATACTGCAATTGAACATGGTATCATGTAGCAATTTTCTCGCCTCACAGCAGTACAAATTGATGACTTTGTGGGGATAGTAGGCCCTGTACATAACTTGGGTTCAGCTAGGTGGTCCTTCAACTGTTTTTTTCTTTTTACATATGCCCTGTCTATTACAAATCTGATACTGTGTGTGACTTGCTGGTGTTCAGGTTGTTAGGTGTGTACCTCTGCATCATCTTTGCAAATAATGAACACAAAGAATAATGCCCATGCAGATTGCAGTGAATATTCGAACAGGGAAATAAGGTAATGAACATTGTTTTCATATACATGTTGTAGTAATGCAATAAATCCCTCAAACATCATCAGTAACCTGTTTGCATTTTTTCCTGTGCAGGCACGTCCACCTTGTGATAGTGACATGGCTTCACAAGCAGGAGAATGACAAGTGACAGTGTGGGTGTCTGGTCATTCCTACATTCACTGGGCTGCCACACATGCCTCCAGAAGTGAAAACCACTACAACTTGAGCTTCCCCACATCTTGTGTAAAGGTATACTGGATTGCAAGAAGAGGTATGCAATGGAGCGGACTCCTGCAGTTGTTGGAAGAGAAGTGTTCGATCTACCCTGAGCCTGACATTCTTATGCTGCACATTGGAGGGAATGATGTCATCACTCACTCGGAAGGCTACAATTTCAAATCAGAACAATTTTTAAACACCTGCAATCATGGTTGCCACATTGTCATTTTGTGTGGTCTGACATAATTCCTCACCAGATATGGAAAATAGCAAACAGTTAGCGAGCAGCACACAAGGCCCAACGTTTACAGAATGGGTTCATGCATGGCTAGATGCACAGGGTCAGTGGATCAACAATCTGCCATGGCAGCATCAGCGCAGATGTTCACCTTTTCAGAAGCGATGGCGTTCACCTAACTGAGGATGGCATTGCGCTGTTCTTGACTGACCTCCAGAATGGTGTGATGACAGCTATGCACGATATATTGGTAACATGCAGCTAGTGAGAATGAATGGACAACAATTATGACCAAGTAGGACCAGTATGGTAAGAAACTCTGTTATTACATTTTATGAACATTGTTGTCACAGAACTGCTGGGGAACTTGTACGCATACTGAGTAACACTTTATTTTTAGATTGTAAAATAACTATCTGTATGTTGTGCGCAGGTGCACACAACTGTTTGACTATGAATTGTGTTATGGAAATTATGCTATTTTTCTTAGTTTGGCAAATAACTGTGGTAGGGAGGTGGTGAACATGCTGAGTAAGAACAACTGTTTGAGGAGAGTGCCACATACAAGAGAACATGTCAATAAACATCCTGCACACATATCACAGTTTGATTACAATTCTGGTTATGAAAGTTATGATTTTTTTTCCTATTGCGCTAAATTGCTTTGTCAGGGAACATGTCATCAGGGTAAGTAATACTTCCATTTTGAAGGTGGTATTATTAGTTACAGGATGGAAAAAGAACTTTGCATGGTGGACAAATGTACAGATATCACATTATGTTTAGGACTTCGGTTATGAGAATTATGATACTGTTTCATATTTGGTGAATAACTTTGCCAGGGAACATGTCAGCATGCTAAGTAGTAGCTATTTTGAAGACAGTATTAGTACTTGCAAGATATAAAAAGAACTGTATCCATATGCCTTACACATGTCCAGATATCAGTTTGTTTGGGACCATGGTTATGAGAATCATATTATTTTTTCATATTTTGCTAAAGAACTATCATGAAACATGTCATCAGGGTAAGTAATACCTCATTTGAAGGCAGCATTAGTAGTTACAGGATGGAAAAAGAACAGTGTCTGTACGTAGGACAACTGTGCAGATATACTTTGTTTAGGACTTCGGTTATGGAAATTATGATTTTTGTTTTCATATTTTGGTAAATAAGTTTGCTAGGGAGCATGTAATTGTATCAAGTGATACCACATTCTGAAGACAGTGTTAGTCCTTACAACTTGATAAAAGAACTGCTTGGTAATTGCTAGGGAGCATGTAACTGTGACACGTGATACTTCATTTTGAAGACAGCATTAGTCCTTACAACATGATAAAAGGACTGTGCCTGTATGGTGTACACAAGTACAGACATTGCACTTTAGTTGGGACTTAGGTTATGGAAATTATGATTTATTTTTTAATATTTTGGTAAATAACTTTGCCAAGGAGCATGTAACTCTGCCAAGTGATACCTCAGTTTGAAGACTATGTTACTCCTTACAACATGATAAAATAACTGTCTGTATGCTGTACACATATACAGATATCAAAGTTTGTTTAGGACTAAGGTTTTGAAAATTATGAATTGTTTTCATATTTTGGTAAATAACTTTGCAATGGAGCATGTCAATGTGCTAAGTAATACCTCATTTTGAAGACAGTATTAATAGTTACAACATGGTAAAATAATTGTATCTGTATGTTGTACACATGTACAGCTATCAAAGTCTGTTTAGGACTTCGTTTATGGAAATTGTGATTTTTTTTTACATATTTTGGTAAATAACTTTGCAAGGGAGCATGTCAATGTCCCAAGTAATACCTAATTTTGAAGACAGTATTATTCCTTACAACATGGTAAAAGAACTGTGTCTGTATGCTGTACACATGCAGTTTGTTTAGTCTTGTAGGATTATGAAAATTATACATTTGTAATATTTCTCATTATTATGCCCATATCTTTGCAAGGGAGCATGGTGATGACACAAATGAGGGATTGTTTTGAAGCTGACATTGAGCCACACAACTTGTACACTGATATGTAGTGTCTGTTACCGGTGATGAGATACTATGCTTTGTTTATCAATTACGAGAAATATAATATTAATCATACTTTTGTGAATATCTTCGTAATGGAGCATCACACAGTAATGGTTAAGGTATCATTTTAAAATCATCATTCATACAAATTAATTAATTACAAATTGTATGGCTCTCCATATTTTGTGATTTGTTGTACCAAAAAGGTGAAAAATAAGCACAATATCTTCATTCCTTGGCAAATATTTAATAATGACTTACATACACCCTATCAACATTTACACTGTTGGAAAGTTCAGTGTCTGCTGAACAACTTTCACATTTACACTTTTAGTCTAGCTTTTATGGTTTAAGAGTTAAGAACATTTGTTTTCTGTATGGTATTAAAAATGGATTATCTGAAAATAAGCTCAGGCTGCACTGTTGTTCCTATTGTGGAAGTAAGCAGGCAGCATTTTCTGAGCTGCTCCTGAGTGAATGAGTTAAGTACTATTGAAGGTTTCTCATGTGAACCCTGGCGAGAGGGATGAGAAGGATGTAAGATGCCATGTATCCCAGGGCTTGCAGGAACTTCCTCGCAGTGAGGTGACTTCTGGAAGCCAGCTGGGTGAAGTAGAGAGTCCAGGAAGCTCTACTTTTCTGGGGCTAGGAAGGCCATAGTTTTTTCTGTCTTGCACAGCTTTTCCTGGTGGGGTTTTGCTTTTTTTCTTTTTGATGGTGAACCCTAAGGAAGTTAGGAGTTTGCCATAATACCAAAGACTAAGAAAAAACAAACACAGTCGAAAACTTCTTGAAACAACAAAATGATGGCAAACCGTAGTGACGAATAATCCGTTTATTAACTTTTAAAACAGTACGCATGTTAACTGAAGTGCTTTTCGTCCGGGAAATGCACAAACTTCATCAGATAAAATTCAAAGTGAACTGTTGCATTTTAAATAGGTAAACAAAAGATCAGCTGATATATCAGGATACAGAATTAAAGCAATATACCATGTTCGATAAATGTATGTTACGGAGACTTTCTATTTTACCATACAACTATCCTGATTGAACAAAATATGATAAAACCCCTAACTTCTTGTTAAATAAAATAAACTTCACTTTAAAAATTACTTTGACAATATACTATTAAAACATACCGGTATCTATATAGATCAGTCTTTATCAAACAGCAGCAAGTATTATATCCTTTACATATATAATAGCACCTAGATCTAGCAAATGTTATTCATTAAAAATATATATACACATACACATAAATGTGCCTTATATTAGTTGTTATTGTTTTAGGTCTAGTGTCACCAGCCAGGCATTTTGTGTGAGCATAGGCAGGAGCTGCTGTAAGGTTAGCATTCCGAATGTGGGGCCCACCAAGGAGGTGTTCAGTTTGGATAGATCGAGGATGGGGTGCCAAGTGCCCTCCTTTCTGGGAACAAGGAACAGTCTGGAGTAAAAAGCTTTTCCTGCTTGATCCGGAGGAACAGGTTCTACTGCCCCCTGGGATATTAGTGGTTTTACCTGTTTTAATGTCTCTGCCCACTGGTTTGGGGGGAGGTCTGGGTACCCTCTTGGAATAGGGAGTTCATTGAAGGAGAATCTGTATCCCTGAGAAATTATTTTAATACCCATTGGTCCTTGGTTATAAAGACCCATTTGTCCTTGAAGAGGGTGAGCCTTCCTCCTAGTTTTAGATGAGTTAAAGGAGGGCAGGGGGGAGGGAGAGTCATTATGAGTGCTTACCATAGAAGCTTGGCTTAGAACTCCCTGCCTTAGAGGTGGAAGTGGTCCATTGTTTGCTTCTTTGCTGGCCCTGGAATATGGGCCTGGATGTCATGTCCCTGCAGGGCTTACTTTGGCCCTGTCTGCTGGGTGCAGGGAAGGCCCAGTGCTTAGAGGAGAGGTTCCTGCTGAATCTGGGTGGGTGAACTTGAAAGAAATCTTTTTCTGTTTGCATAGATTTTGCTTTGTCTTCCATCTTTTTAAGCACCTTTTCTGCTTTTTCCCCAAACAGGCATTCCTTATCTAGGGGTGCATCAATAAGTTTAGACTTACATGATCAGGGAGAGGTTGTTCCTTCAGCCATGCATGCCTTCTAATAACAGATCCAGTCACTGCTGCCCTGCTAGAGGCTTCTAGGGTGTCATATCCACATTGTAATGAGTGCTTGGCCACTTGACAAGCAGACTGTAGTAATTCTGCCAGCTCTTTTGAGTTGGCACCGTCAAGAGAGGTAGCAATCTTCTGTTTTAATTGTTCCAAAGTGTGTTGTTGATATTTTAACATATGGAATTGGCAACTGAGTGCTGATAGCTAAGGTTTCGGAGGTGTATACTTTTTAACTCCATCTGTCCAGAGCTCTGGAGTCTTTGTCAGAAGGAAGAGGATTCTCGGCAGAACTAGTCTTAGCTCCTTTGGGTCCCTGTGTAATGACCTCAGGGTCTGCAGCAGGGTTCCTGTATATGTATTTGTGATAATCAGGTACTCTGTAGTACCTGTCAAGTTTAGCTGGAGCAGGAGGTAGGGCATCAGGGGCTAAACTGGATTCAAGGAAAACATCATCTACCACTTCTAGAATAGGTGGAATGGCCAGGGGTCTGTGCTGGGGAGGTCCAGAAACTCTCTAAGTCGTTTCTTTGACTGTGGGTAGTCCTGAGATTCCCACTGAAAATGTTCCCTGAGGGAGTGAAGTGTTTCCCTGAAGGAGCGGTCCTCTGCAGTGGAGGCAGAGGGGATGGATTTCTCTGCATCTGAATCCTCAAATAGTTAAGGGCTGCTGTTCCTCTTCGAATGCAGCATAATCAGGTTCCTCAGACTCTTGGTCTGACATAATTTCTGGAGAAGGAAGCCTTTTCCTTTTTGGAGTGGGAGCCTGAGTACCTTGGATAACAGAGATGACATCTACTGCCATTTTAAGAATTTGAGTTTGGGGTGGGGGAGCAGTAGCAAGATGGTGGCTAGCAGCAGATTTTCTAGGAGTAGCCTGGCTTTGAGGCCTGAGAAATCCATCGGTCTCTGAAAAACGGTAGTTGGAAGAGAAGACATCATTTTTTGTTTAGAATCGGTAGTGCGGATGGTCTCCTTGGAAGCCGGCTCCTGTGTCGCATCTCCAGACACAACCAAGGCAGAGACAGCCAAAGGCTCGGAAGATGAAGTGGATTTCTGCGTTACACTGGACTCCGAAATGTTCTCGACAGAGGCCTGCATAGAAAGCAAGTCGGGCATCAGGGGCTGCGAAAGTGCCTTAATGAATTCCGGAGAACTGATGACTTGCTTAGCAGTAGTGTCGTCGGAAGGCTTAGCCTTGTGTGGGCTGTCTCTATCTTTATGTTTTTTTTCGGAATGTTGGCGGATTGTTGGCTGGTGGATGCCATATCGGAATTTGAAGACAAAATACAAAAATAGTTGCCTACAAAAAGAGCTCTACAGTGAATGGTTCTCACATTAAAGAGGGCACAGAACCAGCAACGAGTGACATTGTGGTCTGGGCCTAAACAAGTAATGCAGTAAGAATGAAAATCTCAGTGTGGGATCTGCTTTCCATTGGCGATACAATTGTTAACTTTTTTGGATATCGGTTAGAGCAAGAAAAAAAGGGTCCCCAACGTTGTACTTAGCTTTAGATGTTTTCTGCTGAAATACGACTTCTGGTAGTGACTGACCGGCACTCGTGTGAACTACTTCTGCTATGAACTCCACGTCAAGAAAGACTGATGTAATGATGTCGGCTGCCTTGCTTTATAGTACCGATGACCTGACGTTAGACTACAGGCGACAGCAGCCTGCGCACAAAAACACTGACTCTGGTATTCGGGCCGGATAACCCACAAGTGATGACTGCAACACTGAAACACGAAGAACATCTGGCATGTACTTTAGATGCCACTTACATATATCCCATGGGCTTCCATTATGGGAAGTTTAGGGTGTTACATAGTAAGACTATGGCTTGGTTGATCTTTCATGCAGTTTTTACTTAAAGATATGTATATGTGACCATTTTACCTTTTGGTTTGGATGGTACTTGGGAGAGTTTGCTGGTATCCTAATGTTTATGAACACCAGGCTTGATTTTAAGCTATGTGTTTCTAAAGTATAGTCAAACAATCCACTTATACTGTACTGACAAAGTCAGAAAAAGATAGGCCAAAACATGCACATCTAGAGCTTGTAGGATTTGGCTTTACTGGCCTGAATGTACCCACAAAGACCTAAACTCATGGGCATTCAGAAGACATGTAGCTGAAACACTGGTATACACTTTAAAAGCTCATTTGTATACATACCACAGTCCTCTACTACTGGAAATTATCTGGGAGGTAAAGACCGTAACCATTATACCAAATCTTCCCCTTTGGTTGGGTCTTTTTTTTTTTTTTTGTAGTTTTTTTATGGAATGATTTATCTCTGCCGGTATGACCTTTTATTGGATAAAGGCCACAACTATGACACGGCTTTGCAGACCTAAGCACTTGTCCTCAGTCCATATGTTGCATGGCATGCATCAACTTCTCCGTAGGTGCCAGGACTTCAGGGGGATGGACTGCCTCCTCATCACTACCACCAAGAAGTGACACGCTGGCATCTGCCACTCACTCCCACCCTCCCTCACTTGCTCCTCTCCTGTCCATATTCACTAGCTGATACTGGATCATGCAGAATGCAGTCAGGGTTTTATCCCTTTGCATTAAAGGGGCACGGTTTTCTACTTTCAGCACCAGCTTTAGAAACAAAGGAGCTGGGTAAAAATTAATAAAGTAGATCACTATTTCAAATAATGGAAATGGTGCTTGTCCATTTTATGTGACCATCAGGAAGTCTGTAGCAAAGCAGAGAATTATGATTTAGATGGGAGGCAAAAAGGCCTACTCCTTTGGCAGCCCATTTTTCTTTAACAAGAGAAAGGTATTTTTCCAGCTTTTTAACTTTAAGGAGACTGAGAAGATTTTACTGACACTGCATATAAATGACTGGAAGTGATAATACCTGAAATACCCATTTCCATATTATGACAGTCTGCAAACAGAAGTAGGAATGGGAATCTCCTCACCCCACTTGTCGATGTACTGCATGACTTCCTGTTTTCTGGTTTGACTTGAAGGCTGTTAGGTCCAGCTAAACAGTTCAAAACTCTTGGAGAATGATATGCTGTTCTATGTGATGACAGCCACAGGCCTTGCATAGTCATACCCTTTTAATGAACTCTACAAGCACCATGCAAGGTGTATGCATGCAGGTATTTATCTATTTATTTGTTTCTGTTTGCATTTAACTGGAGTAGAGCACTGACTCCATCAAACCATTTCAGACTTAGCCTGAGAGTACTTTCACAGAAATGTCTACACTTTCGGTAGAAATAATGTGTACGCTAGTCTGATTAACAATGCTAGAGGTAGGCTGAACAATTAGTAATTTCTCAGTAAGACAATATTTACAAATAAGAAAAAGAGAGAAGCTGGGAGATTGGATATTTGAGGCCTTTAGTATGAAGGTAGTTCATTTCAACATTGAGCACACATTTAAATCAATATCTCTGTTAATGTATTTCCTACAGTATGATGTTGGTTGAGGAGAGAATACTAAGTTTCTAATCTTCTAGTCTGGAAAGAGGAACAAAGGATATGCCTTGATTATGACATTCTTGCTCTGCCACCACTGAACTTCTTTCACAAGGCTGTGTAAAACAGAGGAATGCCACATTCTCCAAAGCTGATTGCTGCCTCCTGAAGGATGGTATAAACAGCTTCACAGCCCCCTCCCTCTCCGTAGGAACTGGCACCAACATCCAAAACTACACCAAAGCACTATAAGAGCATTTACATAGATGCATGGAATCAGGAATACCCAACAGGACTAAATCATCCTCCGCAAGGAGGAGTAAACCTGTCTGGTGGACATCTGCAATAAATAAACTCTATATAACAAAAGGAAAAAATTGCTGTCCAAGACCAAGAAGGAGCAGGTGCCCAAATGGAAGCAACATCTCTGTGGCCTGAACAAGCAAATAAGACGACTAGTGAAATCCTCCAAAGTAAACTTCGAGTCCAAATTGGTCACATCTACTACAGACGATAATAAGGCCTTTTTCACATATGTCTGCAACCTCAAAGGAAACACTCAGATCTGTGCAGAACTGGTGGTCAAGGACACCACATATACAAATGCTGTAGATATAGCAAACTTGCTGGCTGACAGACTCAGCAAAAACTTTACCCCTCTGTCCCCTCAGGAGTAAATCAGGACAACCCCAGTACCTGCCTCCTTCCCCTTATATCTAGGGAACAGGTCATCACTGCTCTCTCAAAGGTAAAAAAATACAGCTTCCATGGGACCCAATAACACCCAGGCTGCATCTTAAGTGAACTCAGGCAGGAACTTGCAGCACCATCAGGCACCCTATTCAACCAAAGCCTGAGTACTGGCTTCATCCCAGTTGCGTGGAGGACAGCCACTGCCATCTCTTTACACAAAGGTGGAGTGTCCACCGATCCGGGAAATTATAGACCCATAAGCTTAACTAATCTGATCTGCAAGGCCATGGACCTCATTAACAAGGACATTGGCAACATCCAAACAATCGATTCCACAGAGTTTGGCTTTGTCAAGGGGAGCTCATTTCTGCTAAATTTGGTTGATTTCTTTGAGACAGTCACCAAAGCCATGGATGAGGGGAAGACTGTGCACACCACCTACCTTGACCTGGCCAAAGCCTTTGACACTATTCCCCACTCGGGCATAATAGATAAACTCTCTCAACTAGGCATCAATCCATATGTTACCAGATGGGTAAGTAAACTGGCTCACTGAAAGAACCCACAGTCAAAATAGGGGAAGCCACCTCAAGCAGTAGACCCGTAACAAGGAGCATACCTCAGGGTTCAGTCTTGGGGCCTTTGTTATTTGGGATATACTTTTTTGAGGTGCAGGCCAAAACCAATGGGCTATGGCTGACCAAGTTTGCAGATGACTGCAACCTGGGTGCTGTCATTAGTTCCCCTAGTGATGTGGACATCCTCCAAGCGGGTCTCACTCAGACAAATGACTGGTGCCAGAAATAAGGCCTCAAGCTGAATACCAAAAAATGCATCATCATCATCCCCTTTGGGGATAGTGACATCTCCACAAAGTATCACATTAATAACGTCCAAAGCACGTAATCAGTCATGAGGAATTGGGCACCCAGGTTGATGATAAACTGACTTTAGACCACCATGTTGCTTCCGTTGTATGGAAAGCCTTCTACATGGCCCACCTCATAAGTAAAGGTATCTCATCCAAGGACAAGGAGGTCATAACATTCCTGTATTCTTCCCTTATAAGGCCCATTATTGAGTACAATGTCTCTTTCGGCATGTACCTCACAAAGCACATCCAGCAGCTGGAGAGACTACAGAGGTTCCTCACTAGGAGAATCCAGGGCCTCAAACATGTACCATACACAGACAGGCTAAAAGCCCTATCTCTCTGCTCAGTTTCATACAGACTCCTCAGAGGTGACCTCTGTCTGGCAAACAAGGCAATCATGGACCCCACCTTGGTGGGACTTGCTGCATATCCGCAAGTCAAGCTCCACTCGAGTAACCCATACGCTCGGCCGCAACCTGGTCTGTGACATCAACAAGGCTTGTTGGGGAGGACAGCTTTTTGTCCCAGAGACTCCCCCATCTATGGAAAAGACACCCTCTCCACATAAAGCAGAGTACCTCTTTACCTCTTTTTACTTGCTTCCCAGGTAACTGGATGGGAAACAGAAAATATACCCCTGGGATACCACCTGTGTCCCTGCTGGACAGGGGCTTCAGGTGCTGATTTGTCTAAACACGGGCTAAACTCTTGGCTAGGTTTATAAGGGCCTCAAGGCTAATAGCCTAGTAACCTACTATGATTCTAGAGTTTATAGGCTATTTTCCAAAATTTGTCGATGCACCACTGGACCTTTCTCATGTTATAGTCTGGTATAGGAGGCCATAAGTGTCACTCTCCAATTTGACACAAAAGAAGAGCCTTTGTGGGTTCTGTTCAAGCAGCTTAATTTTATACAAACACATTACTATAGAGGTTTACTGACATTAACTAAAGTAACTTGTATACAAACTAACAAGTGCGATCGCATGCTCATGCTCTGGCTGCTCTTTCAAAATGGCACTAGGGACTGCACACGTCTGGAATTTATACGTACAGTCTTTGGCATGCTTCTTCAAGACACAGCACATACACCCTGATCTACATCCTCCCTCTTTGAGAAATTGATCCTTTAACGTTATGAGTCTATTTTGCATGCAGAGATCACAGCTAATTCTTTGTCATGCATTATACAAGACTAGGTACAAATATATGTAGATAAGTCCACATTGCTGCATATTTCACACTGGTCTTAGATATTCCTCCATATCGTGTGACATAAAACTGGGAAATGGATGAAGCAACTGGAGCTGTCTCGACAAAATGTTCGGCCTTTGGAATGTTCGGAACATTTTCAGGAATCGAATCAGAGGTTTGAACACACACTGGTATAGGAACAACACCTGATTCGCTTTTAGCTTTGGAGTCTACATCACAGAAACAATGTTGTGATGATGATTCTAGTACAGGAAGACGTCTACAATTCCTCCTATAATCCACACCCTCGGAGTTTACCAGGTAAGATCTTAGCTCAGCACAGATGCCTGTAATCTGACTGATTCCACCAAAACCTTTTGTCGTATAGATTCGGACTGCCTCTCCTTCCCTCAACAGACAAAATAATCTGCTTGATCTGTCATAACTCAACTTCTGGATATTATGCTTTTTAAATAACTGAGCCTTGATGGTTTTATTGTTCTTAACTTTAGGCCTCAACAAACTGGAATTAACAGGTAGTGTAGTTCTGGTTTGTCTGGAATGTAGTTTCTGAGCAGCTGAGCCAAGAATATCGTCATGGGGTATGTTTCTGAGATTAAGCAAATTCAAGAACACAGCAGTATTATCAGTTTTTGACCTTTCAAGTAACTGCTTTGCACTTTGCACTGCACATTCAGCTAGACCATTTGACTGAGGATATTCAGGACTGCTAGTGACATGTACAAAGTCTCATTCTCTCACAAACTTCTGAAACAACTGACTAATAAATTGAGTACCATTGTCTGAAAGAAATTTGTGCAGACTACCATGGACCGAGAAATGGTGTTTTAACTTAGTAATAACAGCAGTGGATGTTAGGTTAAGTAGTAGATCAATCTCAAACCAATTCGAACAAGAGTCTGCCAAAAAAAAGTAGTGTTGATTGTTCCACTCAAAGATATCAGTGGCTACTGCTGACCAATGCAGTTCAGGACCTGGACTTAGCTGAAGTGGTTCTATTTGCAAATGTGGTCTAGTACTATTGCATACTGAACAAGAAGAAAGTACTTTAGCAATGTCTTTCGGTAATGAAGGCCAAAATACCAATTCTCTCGCTCTTCTCCGAGTGGATGTGGAATGTGGGTGACCGCGATGTAAAATCTGGATATATTCTTGTTGTAAGGAAGCAGGAACAATAATTTTAGGATCTTTGAAAATAATGCCATCTTCTGTCAACAATTCATCTCTGTACGGAAAGCAGGTTTGCACTTCAGGTGGTACACTAGATTGCTCTGACGGCCATCCAACATCAACGTAGTGATTAAGCTTTTGAAAAGTTGAATCATTCTTTGTGTGAGCTCTTAACTCATCAAGTCTAATGGTAGAAAAATTATGCAGTGCCATCACGTCAAAATCAAAATTCTGTACGTCAAGCTGTTCAGTCATATTTCTGGGTGATCTGGATAAGGTACCAGAAAGATAGCGCAATTTGCCTTTTGTATAAACCATTTTTAAGTTATACTTTTGCAATTTGAGCATCATTCTTTGTAATCTCACTGGAGTGGAATGCATAAGCTTCTTTACAATAGTAACTAGAGGTTGGTGATCAGTTTCAATCTGGATAGCTCAATCATAAATATAATCATGAAACTTGGAACATGCAAATGCTCCTTCTCAACTTCAGCATACTGCATCTCAGTTTGGGTAAATGTTCTAGATGCATGGGCTACTGGTCCGCTCTCTTGAAGTATAATTGCGCCAAAACCAAATTTTGAATCATCACAGGAAATAGTGAATGGTTTGTTCCCATCCTAGTATCTTAATGTAGGTGGAGTGCCAATTTTCTACTTAACGTCTTCAAATGCCTTCTGGTGCTGTTCCAGCTATGACCATGCAACATTTTTGAGCATTAGCTTTCTTAAAGGTGCTGTCAACTCACAGAAGTCTGGTATAAACTTGCCTAAATAGTTGACCATGCCTAGGAAATTTTGTAGCTTGTACGTTGTCTGGTGCTAACATCTCAAGAATAGCTGCTTGCTTGGTTGGGTCTGATCTCAAGCCAATACTAGTTAAATGACCTACATATGTAACTTCTGGAAGTCTGAATTTGCACTTCAGAGGACTGGCTTCAAGTTTACTTCACGTGCTCTGTCTAGAACTTTTTTAGGTTTCTGTCATGCTCAGCTTCACCATTGCCTCCAACCAATAAATCATCTACTATTATGGCACAAGGATAATCCGGAAAAATTTGCTCCATTGCACGCTGAAAGACTTCACTTGCAGAATTTATTCCAAACGACATCCTTAGGAATCTGTATCTGCTAAACAGAGTACCAGAAGTGGTTAGAAATGAGGATTTGTGATCAAACATCACTTGCCAAAAAGAACTCTCTGCATCTAAGACAGAAAAAACAGTTGCATTCAGTATTAGAGCTGCGACCTCTTCAACTGTGTGCATTGGATGATATGGACTCTTCAATGCTTTGTTCAAATCTCTTTGGTCAATACATATTCTGTTTTCATCAGAGCCTTTTTTGAGAGCTGCCACCATTGACAACGCCCATTCAGTTGGTTCTGTGACTGGACAAATCACACCTTGCTGCACCATTTTATCCAACAGAGCCTTAACTTTTATCAGCATACTCTGAGAACATGGTTTCAGAAAAATTAGAACTCGGAAATGCACTTATATGATGAACTTCTTTAGCAAAAGAAAGCAGATTCATTCTCAAACTATCTTTGAGACCCAATAAAGACTGTACTGGTCTTCGGACTATATAGAATAACAAGCTGTAACAGCTGTTGGCCAAATAACATGAAAGCATCACTGAGCCTTCACTCTGAATTTCTTCACCTCCATAAGCAACAAGTTTCGCACTACTGGCCACACTGTGTAGTTCATTAGTTCTCACTTTAGCAAATGTGTCTGCCGATATAACACTACGTTTTGAACCAGTATCTTCTTTAAGCTCTGTGGATCCATTAATCTGGACAGTACAAAACACTTTGTTCTTGCTAATAAATTTACTGCATCAGCTCTTTCACCAAGTACTGATACACCATCTACACAGAAAACTGACTGCTTCGGCTTTACTTGATCAACTTGCTTCTTTGTGTGGCCTTTCTTTACAACTGTGTGAGGTTGACTTGATTTGCAAAACTTTTGGAAATGGTTCAGCTTTTTACACTTGTAACATTGCCAACCAAATGCTAAGCACGTCTCTCTTTTAGACTCCTGATTTGCACCACAACTGCAACAGTTAATAATAAAGCTAGATTTGGGTTTTGCTTATTCATGCTTGTACTGCACTGAGCTTGCTTCCTTCTTAGAACTTGCTGGAAAGCTATGTGTCATCCCAGGAAACCCTGTAGCTGCCACGTGCTTGGGCCTGCTTCTGTTTGCCATGTGTCGCATGCTATCTGCATTTACTGTGCAGCCTACTGAAACCACGCTCATAGGATCCTAAAATGTTACTAGGCTAATGGCCCTGGGGCCTTTATAAGCATAGCCAAGAGTTTACCCCCCCCCCCCAAAAAAAAAAAAAAAAAAAATCAGTCAGCACATGTCGCCCCTGTCAATGAGGATTTATGCATGCCTTCTTCAAGCAGTAAAAGAAGCAACAGCAATAAGATTAGCATCTACTGCATCACACCCATACTTTATGATATATGTAAGTCATTAGTGACATTTTTTAAAATTCCCCACACTGACCATCTTTCAAGCTCTTACTCTACCACCCAAACAAGCCATTCATTCCTCTTCAGACTGAGAGCCAACAGATTTGTCCAGTGACCAAAGCTCAAAAGCCCTATGGCCCTTTCTTACTAGAGTCAAAAGCACATAGGCCCATTTGATCCCCCCTAGAGGCAATGATCAGATACTGGGACTCAGCTGTTATATACAAAAGAACAGGCGTTAACCCTCCCAAACCTAATCCCTCCCTACAGTTGCTATGACTCTAAAAATCAATGCTTTCATAGGGTAAAAATATTGTCCATCACACACACACACGCAAACATCTAGTTCTCCCAGGCAACTGTTCAGCACTGTCATTACTTCAGCTCAGGGGGTTGATTGGCTCACCCATCCTGGGGATAAGGCAATGTTGGGTAGCCTCACCCCACAACTGCTTTCTGTACTGCTAATCATACATTGGTCATCTGAGATGAAGACAGGGATTTATCCTTCTGTACAACAGAACCACCTCTGTTTTTGACAGTTTGGTGTCCTTCTCTTTCAAGATTTCTCACTAGTAGAACATTATGTGGGCCTAGTACTTTATAGCTCATTGTAGAATTCTTGTATAAAAATATAAGCTATTTCTGGACACCAATCAGGCCACCTGAGACAGAACAAAACAAATATCAAAGGAAGAATTGCAGGAGGAACAGCTAAGCCAGTTATTTATGTGGCTCAAGCTTCAAAAAACCTTACCCTTTCTAAGTGGTGTTTTGGTGACACATTTTAAACAATCCTTCATCAAAGTCAATGTCCTATCAATGAAGAAAGTCTAAGGATAGATTTAGATAAAAGGGAATTTTCATCCGCAGGCACAATATCCAAAGCAAAGGTGTGGGAATTAGGTCTGTGTAAGCCAGGGATGCTCCATTCCACTTGGAACTTGGAGGAGAAGAGAGATAGAGGTCTTTTTCCTCTTCCTATAAGAAAAGGTTTCTCATGCAGATGGGCTTGAAGGAAGCTTATGAAACAAACTGCCTCTTGTACTAAAACAAAATATACCTTGGCAATATTTTAAATTTGAGAAAAGCTAAAGCAAAATACTGGATGCTCACAGGCCAAGGTACAACACCTAAGCATTCTAATATTAAGAGTTCATGTATAATGTAGTCACTGCCACTGTATTAAACAGTGGTTACTTGGTGGTCCAACTACAACAGTCCATAAGTCAAACTAAGGAAATCCAGACATGGGTTCCACACCAGACTCATTTTATTACGTATATGGAAAGTTCCAGCACTGATCCCCATATTGACATCCATAATAATGATCAAAACAGTTTTCCTTGCACCTTTCCATTCCCAGGCCAACTTTTAAATCAGAGAGTTGGTAGGGAGAATGGGGGATATAAAGTGGACTTTAACCTGTGAAGTGAATGAAGGAATTCTAACTTCAGCAGAGAGAAGAATAGTAGTTTCACAAAATACAACAATCCTCGAATAAATTATGCATTCTCCATAGTTTTTATTTTCTGTGATTTCTGTGGAAGATTCCAAAATGCTGCTGCTTCTTTTACTACGTTTGACTCTGTACACAAATTTCTGAATAACTGAAGGAAAAAAGGATGCCATCAACCAATTTTCTAAACTTTAAAATGCATCCACAGTGTAAATAAACTGCAGTGAATGCAACATGTAATACTATGTGTATCTGCAGGCTGTATGCTTACGAATCTTGGTCCCTTAACTCATTACATCCGAGTGACGCCTCCAGGTGCATCTGCAGTTAACTCCTACTGACTTCTCTAGGCGTCAAATATTGCTTGTTCATATCTGCATCAATAATATCAAATGCCTTGCTATGTATAAGGTTTTAACAGATTTCGTCTTAAAGCTTACACAATGGCAATCTGAAATGCAATAATATTTGACCTGTGTCTAGTGCAGGCAAATAAACATTAACTGTTGTTTTTAAGATATTAATTTATATAGATATAATGTTCATATTTTTCAATCCTCACTACTGACTCCAATATGAGACTGTCACTTAAACAGGAGTAATATTTCACAATTTTCCCCTAAGAGCAGAAAAGAAACATGCTCTACAGCCTGGGACTGGACTGTATACTTCTATTCACCCCAAATGCAACTTCTTATTACCCACTTCAAAGCAATGTGTCCCAGTTTAAGATCTCTGATACACTTGCACTTAAATAAATTAAATCTCACACATCCAAACACTTCTAAGAAAGCCTGACACATATTTTCAGCTGTGTCCTCTTCCCCAAAATAATACAGAAATGCTGCCACCAGAGTGTCTTCATGCCTTTCTAAAGGGGTGTCCAATTATGAAAATTAAATATTAAAACAAACAGTAGCAAATGACCTAAGCAGCCAGGTTTTTGGAGTGGCTGGGGAAGTTATCAAGGCAAGTATAAGCACTCTCAGATCACTAAAGAAAAACACTGATTGCCCAGCCACAAGGTAAGTTAATAAAAATATTTAATATTGAGCAAAATTATTAAAAATATAAAACAGTAATTCCCAACAAACAAACAGAACTCAATCACCAGGAAAATTAAATCAATACTTTAGGATAAAGATCCAACGTTCAGAAAAATTCTAACTGATCTAGCGGATTAGTTATAATTTCCTAGCTAACTAAAGAACACTGTCCCTGATCTAAACTAATTTACTACAACAGAGCAAATGCAGGTGTAGAGCTCTTGAGTCCTTTTTGGGTATCCACTGCACAGTTCATCTGAGATCAACTGACATCTGTAATTGACAGCTGACTTCTGACAACTCACACCTAGTTACCTGGCTGTTAATTGGCTGTAACTGTCTTCAGCGGGCTCTTTTACAGACTAGCCCAACTGCCAACTGTTCCAGTTCTAATTTTCATTCCATATTTTTTTTAATTCAACCAACTGCTGTTTTCTAAAAGTTCCTTCCTGTCTTTCAGCTTCTGACAGCAACACATAGCAACTGTCAACATTCTGATGCCATCAACTGCTGATCAGCTGAATTTGAGACAGCTTGCCTTTAGAATCTCTTTTCACAATCATGGGCAGTTAGAAATGTAAAAGGACACTGTTCAAGTTTTTAAAACATTCTTTTCAAACAGATAAATCAACATGCAAGAACTTATTTACAATATCATACCTAGTCATGCTGGCATACAATACGCAGGTCAATCTGAAATTATGTACAAAAAACTCAGCCAGACATGCCAGCACAAATAACAAGTGTCCAATTTCTTCACAAAGGCCACGGGAAAATGCATCCACATTTAACAACTGAAGCATGATGGACCACTCATCACTCAGCTGTTGCCCCAGTACCTAGACATTGGAGGTTTTATTGAGAAGAAACTGTTTCTCACACACACACACACATATATATATATATATATATATATATATATATATATATATATATATAAACTAGCTCAGTAGTTTAGTAGTAGAAGATAAAGTTACAGGGAAAGTGAATGCCATTCTTTATTAAAGCTTCTTTGTTACAGCAGCTCTGTGAGTTGTGCATCAGATTCCATTTATCTTCACAGCTTAATTCCTTAATATCAATATGCTAATGTGACACAAATGAACAAAACAAATGGTCAGAAAACACAAGGGGCAAATGGAACAGAAAAAACAAGCATAATTCATTTTTAATAGGGTGCACAGTCATCCATCCTGTATGCCCTGTTGCTCCCTGGCAGACAGACCACCTCTGTGTAAACACTTTGCGAGTTGTTGCAATGAAAGTCTTGTAGAGTACATTTAGTGAAATGTGCATTTCCCCTGAGCTGTGTAGTGGTGACACACTGTCATGACTCATGCTCATGACAGCACTTCACTCCAAAAAAAAAAATCCAATATGGACATGGCAAATCATTCCTGTGGATGTCAGGGTCCAACCCTGTAATATCTATAAAGTGCAGTTGTTTACATTTAAAAAAAAACAAAAAACTTTTGTTTCAGCATTTGGTCATAACAATATCTGCTTAGAAATATTCTGCAAATTTAACATCTCAAAGAAAAAGGGGCCCTCACAGCACATTAACAAAATCAGCAGAACATGATAAAATATGAGAGAAAATTTGAAAACAAAACTCAATAGTAAATCCAATACTGAGATGTATAAATATAGGCAAATATACATAAAAGGAAGGTTTATCCAAATTAGAACTGTAATCATTTTTTTCAGTATTTTTATCTACATTCTGAACATGTTTCAGATTAGACGTACTTAATGTTCCAGACACAACTAAAAAAAAAAAAAAAAAAAGCCTTTATTTCTCATAAGACACAAGGTAGTGACAAGAAAAATAGTCTTCAACTTTTGTAAAGCACTAGCAAGTCAAAATCTAAAAGGGTCACCATTTACCCAGACCAAAATGAAAAATGCAATGAATGCTGGGCTCTGCAAATGTTTTATTTAAAAGAAAGTTTTGCTCTAGGAGTCAGTGTTGTAGTTGTATGTCAAAGTTCAAAGTAAACAGCAATAAGCTTAAAGCAAATATTATAAAATTTAAATGTGGCAAAAATGCTAGCCTAATTAAATTAGCACTTACTTTTCTTGTCTGTTCTGGAGACTCTTTTGAAGAAACTTTAAAAACATGAATACTGTCATCAAAACATTTAATTGAGAAAATGCTGCTATCGGAGGGTTTTACCTTCAGTAAGAAAACAGAAACAAAACAAATCAGAATTACAAATAAGCACACATTTCTGACGTTTCTAAACATTTCCTTCAAGGAGAATGGAAACTTTCTGCAATCAAATATTTAAGATGTTCATCTTCATAAGCAATATAAAATGCTGCCTACCAGATTTTAGAAAACAAAGTAGACTGGCTGGCACTCTTCTGTAAATAGATTTTTACATGGTAGTATTTATTAGCTGCATTAGTGGACAAATCCAGACTGGACCACTTGCAGCCATAACTCAGCCCCAAGCAGACCCTCAAAGAGAGATAATTTTCACAGTAGCACAAGATCTGGATGTACCCATTTTCTGTATCAAGGTTTCCAGTGAGATTATATTTCAGTAGTGACTAGCTTCCCTGTAAATGAC
This sequence comes from Protopterus annectens, assembly GCF_019279795.1. NCBI lineage: Eukaryota > Metazoa > Chordata > Ceratodontiformes > Protopteridae > Protopterus > Protopterus annectens. The sequence goes on along the minus strand of NC_056731.1, from coordinate 1,118,415,081 downwards.
CAATATATTTCACTCCATGGAAAGTGTGGTAATGTGTGGTAGTGCCAGCTATGCCAGGAGAGTAGGGCAGTGTATGTGTAATATATGCCAGCATAGCTAGCTGGAATTTTGTAAAGAATTGTATGTCATTTGAGTATCAAAGTGATTTGTACGGATGCTTGTGTTAAAATCTATTTGTACAGCTGTTTATCAACAGAGGATTCTGCTTGACAGAAAGGAAATATACATGTATGTCAGACTGTATTGTTGCAACTGATGAAATAGAAATATTTTTACAGAGGATACTGGGAGGGAAGGGGTTAAGCTCAGCCCAGCTGACCTTAAGAAATATAGCCTAAAATTAAATGACTTGGTCTAGACCATAAAATTTTATCTCACAGGTCTGAATGCTGCCAGAGAATAGCTTGTTAGTTTCTGCAGGAAAGGTGGACATGCTGGAATTGTTTTGCAGTTTCCTGATGCTGTAATAAACCTTAGCTAAAGTTATGTGTGTATATTGTAACACATCAGTGCCAGATCATGGCTCAGTTTCTAGTGAGGGGGTAGTGTGGGAACCACAGAGTTTAAGTGACCAAATGTTTTGATGTCATTGTGTAGCCGGCAATGAACCTGTATTTGAATACTAATGAGAGATAAGAGGTATGCACTCTGTTTTGGGACCTGATAAGACGCTGATCCACTTTTCATTTTGCCTTGCTTTAGTAACTAACTAGGGAATAGTAATTCTTTAGTCGGTTAAAAAATATAGTGCGATTAGCTAAATGTATTTTTCGGTGTCTTTCTGAGTCTTTCCATCTGTGTTGTGTTTTAAATTTTTTTGTGACTGAAACTCTGGTGTATTATACACATATATTCAGTATTTTCATTTTTTTATTTATTATTAAATATATCTAAACCTTTCATTATGGCTGGTCTTTCAGAAAATATTTAATCTTTTATAGTACTTGCATTTATTTAGTGGTGCTGTGGCTCCAAGTTCTTGAAGTCTTCCTGCTTGGTTACACTCTACCATTTGTATAAATATTAAGTTTTACCAAGTGTAATTGGACACACTGGTAAAGGCCTTAAAGTAGCTGGCTTCAGGTGTTCTGATGGCAGTGAATCTACCTTATAGTCTGGGTGAAGGTGGAAGAAAGGGTAAGCTGTGCCAGCCTTTTCCAGGTGTGTGTGTGTGTGTGTAAAACTCAAATCTCAAAAGAGAGGGTATATCACAGCTACTTTGAACAGGGACACTGAGAGCACTGCTTTCACAGAGACAGCAGTAGAAAACTTGGTTTAGAACACCCAGCTAAGGATTCAGCTTGGTGCAGAGAGTTGCATCTGAAAATTTTTCTCACTGTGAATGTTCCCCACTGGTATCAGTGGTGAGAACTGAGGCTTCTTGATTACTGGCCCAGAGGAGGGACGTTGCAGAAGGCAGTGGCATTGATCCCGCAATAATTGCTGTTTTGTTGCTCTCTCTCTCTCTGGTTCATTAAGCCTACATTCTAGCCTGAAAGTGCCTCTGTAGCAGGCAAGTCTAGTGCCAATTTAATTTGCATTTAAAATTGTACAGTAAATTTCAACAACACACAGACATTCCAGAAAAAAATCATAACACTTAAGTAGATGAGAAGCAGTGGAAACCTTAGCCACAAAGCATTACAGAAAACATCACATGGGATCACCCATTATCAACAGTTCAAAAAACAAATGTGATGAAATCTGATGCAGTAGTCCATGAAAAGAAGACAAAAGTAGCATTGATCATTGCAATTGCTACACCCAGTGATTACACTGTTTTACACAGAGAGAGAGACAACAAAGTCATAAAATACCAGCATTTGCAAGTAGAAGTGAGAGCAATGTGGAAGAAGGATACCCAGACAGTACCAATAGTATAGGTTCAATGAGTTTCATAAAAAAAAGAATTTACAGTCGTATTTAGGTGTGTTACTGATACATGCAACTATGTATGAAATGCAGGAGTCAATTCTGGACACATTGTGGATGTTGCAAAGACTACTACTGGCTAACATCAAAGACTGAAACAATACTAACTTCATGAACTTTAATCATACTTTGACTTAAGAATGGGGTTCATTCCCATCATGGCAATATAAACCAAAAAAACTTGGAGAAATTAAACCAGGATAAGCATCAGTGCATTAATATACTGTATCATCACAAACAGAAAAAAAAAACATACAAGGTGAAAGACAACTGCCACAATAACCTGAGATAAATTAGGCAAACAGCAAGAAGGAGAAAATCAGTCCCAAAGTTTCTCAAGTATTTTACCAATACCCTGAGAGGAAATACTGTAGAGTCCCAGTGAGGGAAGGAGGGATGGTGGCTTCACTGCTGCAGTGACTTCTCATCAATGTTATGTTATGACTACCATCTTAAACAACTCTTCTGTCATCTTCAGGACTGTCACTCTTAACAGTGAATCATAAGATTTGGGAAAGATCCTCAAGCAGAGCTTAATTATCCCCAGGAAATGGATAATTGCAGGATCTTCTGATATGGAATAGCAGAAAATTAAGCACTCTACAATGGCAAACTACAAGAATAAATTTAAGTGTAAACATGAGTAGACTGCAAGCAACAGTTTCTTATCCATGGTGGACAGCTGCAACACAAAAATTAGCTCAACAGGAATTGGTACAGTACAATAAGTCCAACGTAAGTGGCCTGGATAGGCATATTAACATCGAGTGACATAATGGGATATTCAGAATTACATTATAATCATTGAATCACCAAGATTTCACCCACCTCAGTCAGAGCCCAATGCCTTCTTGTACAATCTGAGAGTTAACCAAATTATTTTTGAATACACACACACAGTTTCCCAAGAGGGTCTACTGATACCCCTTCAGTGAAAAAAAACCCTTTCATGTAATCATGGTACATGCTTCCTATCAATCAGACTGCTAATCTGATGCCAAGATCTTAGTCACTGAACACTTTTCTAATGAGCCAGCTAATATTAAGATACAACTGCGAGACAAGAAGTATTCTTTCAAAAATAATCTGTTCTACTTTCATAACAACTCCACTTGGGAAGGAGATGCAGTCAGAAAATAAACCATGCAAGTATTGGTGGTACCTCAGTTTTTTTTTTTTTTCACGACTGCAGTTTATCACATGATGGTGTTATGAAAGTACACTCGATTTTCAAGGCAATATAATTTCTCCATTAGATCTGATCTTAAAGATGCATACCGTTTGTTAGCTGCTGATATGCTGGGGTAGTTCCAAAATCTAAAACTGTAGAAACGGTGGGGCACACGTGTGCCAGCATACTTCTCAACTGTTACTGACTTTGCCTCACATTTCTGGCCAGACCCCCCCCCCCCTTTTTTTTTATTTTCTGGTCCATCAATGAAAATTAAACTCAGTAATGTAACACATTACAATTTCATATTTCTTACTGTTCAGAAAATCCATGATGATGCAAAACCTGTTGTTCTACTAACTTTATGTGATTTATATGTTCATTGGTGTATACTAGGCTACTGGCCTTGGAGCCTTTACAAGCCTAGCCTAAAGCATTTCCTGGCATTGTGCCGCCTGACGTTAGTTCCCAGTGCCCCTATCAACCAGGGCCACTGGAGAGATCCCCGGGGTGAATTTTCTATTTCCCATCCACTCGTCAAGATTTCTTTTGAAGAGGGCTAGTGAGATGTTCTGCTTGACGTGTATGGGAAGTCTGTTCCAGAGTATGGACAGTCTCTGGGTAAAGAACCTGTCCCTCCAGCATGTTCTGCTAATTGAGGTAATGAGGTTGAGATCTCTGAAGCATGTTGTATGGAGAGATTGGGATTTCTTTACATGTAGCATATCTAATAGTGCTGGGACAGACATGGCTTTGTAGGTCAAGCAGAGATTGTCTCTAAGTAGGCGGTATGAAACAGAGTATAGCTTGAGTTTTTTTGAGTCTGTCCGTACAAGGCATGTGTTTAAGTCCTAAGATCCTCTTAGTGAGGTATTTTTGTGGCCTTCCCAGTTGTTGTAGGTATCTAGCAAGGGACATGCCAAATGGGGTGTTGTACTCTATAATAGGTCTAATGAGGGAAGAGTAGAGGGAGACAATAACCTCTTTCTTCCTGGATGCAAAACTCTTTGTAATGAGATGTGCCAAATAGAAGGACTTTCTGACCACAGTGGCAATGTGGTTGCCAAAGGAGATGTTACTATCAACCTGTGTTCCCAAATCTCTTATGACACCATCAGTGTTTAGTGGACTACTGTCGATGAGGTAGTTCATGGGCACCGAGTTCCTCCCAAAGGGAATGATGATGCATTTTTTGGCACTGGGCTTATGGCCATGGTTCTGGAGCCAGTCACTGGTTTCAGTAAGGCCTTTCTGCAGAATGTCTATATCTCTTGGAGATTCAATAATGGCTCCCAGTTTGCAGTCATCAGCAAACTTTGTCAGCCAGAGTCCCTTTGTGTTGGCCTGGACTTCAGAGAAGTAGATGCCAAACAGAAGAGGACCAAAGACCGATCCCTGTGGGACACCACTCGTGACTGGTCAGTAGTCTGACTTGGAGTCTGCTACTTTCACAGCGCGGGTTCCATCATTGAGCCAGTTTGCCACCCACCTTGTGACATAGGGGTTTATGTCTAGTTCCGTGAGTCAATCTATGATCCCTGAGTGAGGAATGGTGTCAAAGGCCTTGGCCAGATCGAGGTAGGGTGTGTGAACTACCCTTGCCTGCATCTGCAGTTCTGGTGACAGACTCGAAGAAGTCTACCAGGTTGAGCAGGCATGATCTACCCTTCACAAATCCGGACTGCATGGGGTCTAGAGTTTGGAGATTCCCAATGTCCCTATTTATAAGGTCCATGATGATGTGCTCCACATAGCCTTACACACCACACTTGTTAGGCTAATGGGGTGGTAGTACCCAGGGTCTGTAGCCGATCCCCCTTTGTGGAGTGGGATGACTGCAGCAGTGCGCCATTTAGTATGGACAATTCCTGAAGTGAGGCTGTGATTGAACATAGAACACAGGTGTGGTGCTAGTTCGCTTTGTAATTCATGTAGAACACAGCCAGGGATATTATCAGGCCCCATGGAAGCTGTATTCCTGGCCTTGGACAGTGCAGTTTTAACCTGTGCAGCAGTAATATTGGGTACATGGCATTCCTATGGTATTATGATTGGCCCTTTAGGGGGTGAAGTTTGCCTTGAACCTGTTGGCCAGTATATTGGCAATGTTGGTCAGCTCAGTATAGGAGATACCATTGTGCTGTATCTCACAGCAGATCTGAGTATTGCCATGTAGATTCTTGACATAACTATAGAAGGCTTTGGGGTTGTCTTTGGTATCTGCTGCTATTTTGTTTTCGCAGCCAGCTTTATAGGATTTGATGAGGGATCTCAGTTTTTTTTTTGAGGCAAGCAAGGGAGTTTTTCCAGTCTTGGGACTTCACCTTTCTCTGCAACAGTTTCTTCCTTCTGTTGTAAAGTTTGTTTATGGTAGGGGACCACCAGATTGGCTTCCTTATTTTAGGAGAGAGTGTCTTGGTTCTGCTGGGTATGGCCCGTTTCATGCATTTGTGTACGTGTTCATACAGTGCATAGGTGTATGATTCAGTGGGTCATGCACCTATTTTCCATTTGCATAGTTGCCGTGAAGTTAGCCACTTCTGATTTTAGAAGGCCAAAGCTTGCATTGGAGAAATCTGTCATGGTGGTTACCTCTACAAGGGGTGTGGGTGGGATGGGGATATCCATGGTGATTAGCTTGTGGTCAGATCTGATCAGGGAGGAGTTAACTGATGGTGCAGAGAAACAGTCTCCCATTTTATTTATTTATTTATTTTATATTTGTTAACCGGGCTAGTCTAGCTGGATACATATCCTTTTTCAGTAGAGGCCCGAGGAGAAAAGCTCCAACATACATGGTAAATCACAAGTTGAAAAAAACAAGTTATAAAAAATACAGGTTATAAAATTTTAGTAATAACAAGGTCAAGGATGTTGTTGCCCCTAGTGGGGGTACAAATTAGTTGGTCCAGGGTGTTGGAATTAATGAATTCCAGAAAATGTTGGGCAAGTGTGAAGGTACTTGAATAGTTTTCCCAGTAAATGGAGGGGTAATTAAAGTTGCCCAGTATGAGGGTGTTGCACTGAACCTTGATATTTTCCAGGGTGCTCAGAAATGTGAAGTGGGAGTCTTGGGACATGGTGGGGGATCTATAGCAGGCTACAACCTGGATTTCAGTCTTACCTAGTGTTAGTTAAACCTGAAGTATCTCTGATGCGTTATGTTGAGCTACTAGTCTGGAGGTGCGCACATCCTTTATTAATATGGAGACACCTCCTCCTTTAGGGCTTCGGTCCAAATTCTAGGGCCGAAATGTGTAGTACGAATTATAGCCTGGTAGTGCAGGGGTGCTCTCCAGAGCCTTGAACCAGGTCTCTGTTACTGCACAAATGTCGATGTTCTCCATTTTAAGGAGTACTTCGAGTGAGTGCATCTTGAGATTCAGACTTCTAGCGCTGAGTAGCTTAACCCCTAGACTACATTTGCTTATAGCTGTTACGGTGGTAATGTTGTTATCAGGACATTGTCTAAAAAAGGCACTATAGGTGTGGCAAGAGCCTTGGCCAGTATCCAGAATCCTAGGGTTGACAGATGAAGGCCATCTCTGGCAAAGCATCGAGGTCTGTCAATCATGTTGTCCCAGGCAGACAGATACTGGATCCCCTTGGAATGACACCAGAAACTTAGCCAACTGCTGAAGTCAATAATTTTCTGCTTGTACTGTGGTATCATTCTGGGTGAGGGTAGGATGCTACTCAGGGCTAGGGTCCTACCTGCCTGGGCTACATGGTCGAAGAGCCCCTCCATGTCTCTTTTCATGTAGTCCAGGGAGGTATGTCTCAGGTCATTCACATCAACATGGACAATGACAGTGTAATATTTGTACTTATTGTGGAGTGACCTGAGTGTGTGCATTATGTGGCGGATCCTGGCTCCCGACAGGCAGCTGACCGTTACCTTCTCCTTATTCAACCTAGTGGGTGGGACATCAGTGTGCCTTACTATGGAGTCACCTATGACTAGTGTATTGGGTAAGCTGTTTTTCCTTAGGGGCTTTGGTTGAGTGGCACACTGTTTATGTGAATTATGTCTTTCATGGTTTGTGCTCAGATGTTGTGGTTGCTTGCATTTCTGCCTTGGAGGTCTCTGTTGTTTGGGTAGATTTTTAATGACAGCCACTGGGAAGGTGTGTGTGTGTTTTGTGTTATGTGAGTGCAGTGGTTGTGTATGTTCTGGAGGGCTGTGTGTTCCATGTGGTGCGGTGCGGGTGTTGATCATCTCCTCTTGACTGATTACTCCAGTCTGGGCTGGAGAATGCTTGGCTTTCAATTTGGATATATAGGTGCATCTCTCACAAGTCTGAGTGTTAGGATGTAAGAGTAATATTTAAAACTAGTCCCTGATTTTGGTAGTTAGTAACCCCATTATTTTTGGCTTTTTCCTGATTCTGAAAGAAAAGGTTGAGAGCTAGGAGTGCCAGCTTGCAGGGGGTACAGGGGTACAGAACACCTTTTTAAATCTTTTCTTTCTCCTTTGAGAATTCATAAGGACAGAACCCTTGTGTTGCAACAAGCTGTATGTTATTTCTGCTTCTAAGATTTGTGGTCACCCAGAGATTCTGCAGAAAAAGTTAATACAACAGAAAAGAAGAAACGTAACAAAAGACCAAAGGACTAGCAAATACTAGTGTTTTTGTTTCTGAGGATGACTAACTGTCTACATTTTACATAATAGCAAAAGAGTAAACTCAAGTCTTAGGAAACTCCACTGCGAGCTTTCTTCTTCTCTTTAAATCTTGGTAAGCAGATATGGGCAATTGATGTTTTTTGCAGGGCTATTTGCTGTGGCTGATGTGCAACTCTCATTTCTCAGTTTATCTGAAATGGAGTTGACAATACATTATTGAAGCCCATATTTTATTATTTTTTTATTTTACTACAGACAGACATCAGACATGTAAACATGCAACAAAGTAGCAATAACTGCTGGATTATGGTGGTGGTTTGTGAATCAAAATGACTGACTGCTGCCAAATGCTCATTACTCTGGCTTTACAGGACTAATGTAATTTGTGTGAATTAAACCACACTTCTTCCATGTTTTTTTTTAATTCACAATTAGACACTTGAGGTGTACATAATCACAGTAATTGAAGGGTATGTAAGCCATCTGTGGATAAACATGACTGTCCCTTTCTGACATTGATCATCATCAGTCAGTCACTGATCTGGTGTGGCAGGAGCAGTATTACGCAATGTAATGTATATACTGAAATCAGTATACACCGAAGCACTGCTACAGGTTACAACTGTATGTATATATGTTAAGTGTGCATTGGGGATGGGGGTGTTGCATTGCATTTTATGAAAATTGGGGTGGCCATAACTTCTTTTATTTTCCATTACAGTCAATATCAGTACCTTACCCTACCCACCTGTTTACGAGAGAGGAATTTAAGGACTGGGCAGTGGAAATTATTCAAGATTTATTACAAAAGACAGAAACGCCTTCAGAAGTTACAGTTAGTGAGCGAGATAAAATGAAAGTCAAGTTTAAAAACAGGGTAGCAATAGAAAGAAAAATAAATATTAAGAAGTAACAGGAGTTATTTCACGGGGCTGACAAGTACTGGAGAATAACGGGAATCTCATAGAGCAAGAGAAGGCACAACTGCAAGTGTGCAAGTAGTAGAGAGAATAATAAGTGAGCACTGGGTTAATATGCATGAGTTTAGAAAGACTGCTGCTAAGCAACTGTTATTTATTTAAAATCCTATGAAGGGGAAAATGGGAATCCTACACAACGCCAAATGTACATGCACAGAGATTGCTGGATTTTGTAAACACAAACTCCCTGGACCAGAGAGTCAATACACCGACAAGGGCTGCAACCATACTGGATCTGGTCCTCATTAATGCGGGAGACTGCTGCACACCTCCTACTGTAATGCCTTCCCTGGTAAGGTCAGATCACAAAATGGTCTCCTTTGAAGTAAAAATAAAACCTGGATCCCCCCGATAAACCTGGAATATTCAGGCTAACCTCCTGCTATTAAGTGAGAACCTGGGAAAATTTCAAGCCCTCATAAAGCCTGAGAACACTGCTGTCTATGCATAACTGTTCACAGAAATCCTGTACAATTATGTTAATAGCTGCATAGAGGCAAGCTGTGCCCACCAGGAAGTAGTACAGAACTCACTCAAAAAAAAACAATCCACCGTGGTGGAATAAAAAAAATCAGTAGGCTGTATAACAGGTGGAAGAAAATAATGGCAAAAATTAGGAGGTGCAGCACCCAACAGGATAAAAGCACTCTCAAAACTTAAACAACTCGGAGGACAAATAAGGTCTACCAAAGACAAATTTGAGGTAAGACTGGCCTCCTAGGCTAAGGACAACCACACAGCATTCTTTAGCTATGTCCACAACCTCAAATGCAATACACAATTGTGTGCAGAGCTCATTGTAAATGAAGCCACCTATACTAAGCCAGAAGATATAGCAAACCTCCTGGCTGATAAAGTCAGCTTCAACTTTACCCCTCTTCTCCCCATCAACCTTCCCTCAGGAAATATCATCAAATATAACCAACCCTACTATCACTAGGGAACAGGTCCTTATTTCTCTAAGACCAAGAACACAGCATCAATGGGCCCAGATAATATCTCAGCCTTCTAAACAGCATGAAACATGACCTATCAAGGCATCTGGAATTACTGTTTAACTGTAGCCTCCAAACAGGCTTTGGGCCTCATGAATGCAGAAAGGCAACAGCCATCCCTCTGCACAAAGGTGGGTCATCTACAGACCCATAAGTCTCACTAGTCTTGTATGTAAAGCCACGGAAAGAATTATCATGGAGATGATCAACAGAGATATAGTAAACCTCCAGATACTGCACCCAACCCAGTTTGGTTTCATCAAGGGCAGACCATGCCTACTCAACCTGGTGGACTTCTTTGAGAAGGTCACCAAAGCAATGGATGAGGGCAAAATTGTTCACACTGCTTACCTTGACCTGGCCAAGGCATTTGACATAATACCACACTCTGGCATTGCTGACAAACTCAAGAGGTTAAGTACAAACCCATATGTCACCCAGTGGATAGCCAACTGGCTCACAGACAGGATCCATGAAGTTAGAGTTGGGGAGTCCACTTCTAAAAAAGAGGCCAGTCACAAGTAGAATCCCTCAGGGATCAGTCCTTGTACCACTCCTTGTTGGCATTTATTTCTCAGAAGTCAAAGCCAATGTCATTGGTCTCTGGCTAACTAAAGTTGCAGATGATTGCAAATTAGGAGCCATCACTGAATCTCACACACACTGACACAAATGTTCTCCAGAAGGGGCTGACACAAACAAACAACTGGTGCCAGAGCCATGGACTAAAACTAAATGCCAAGAAATGCTTAACAGTATCCTTTGGGAAGTCATCCATCCCTGGTAACTATCATCTTGACAACACACCCCTTAGAGTTGATCCAGTAGTCATGGACATAGGGACACACATAGACAGTAATCTAGTCTTTGACCATCATGTGTATACAGTGGTGAGGAAATCATTCTATGTTGTACAATGTATAAACAAAGGTATGGCATCTAAGTCCAAGGAAGTCATTGTTCCACTGTATTCGGCATTCATCAGACCCATCATTGAGTACAATGCCCCTTTGGTATGTACCTAACTAGGCATATCCAACAATTGGAATGTCCACAGAGGTTAGTCACTAAAAGAATACAGGGCGCAAGTAAAATGTCCTATGCAGACCACCTCAAGACCCTATCCCAGTACTCTGTCTCCTTCAGGCTTCTGAGGAGAGATGTATGCCTGGCATACAGGGCATTGTCAGACCCCATCCTGATGGACCTCCTACATATCCACAAAACAAACAGCACCAGAATTACCCGTTCTAAAGACTTAAACCTTGCCTGTGATATAAATAGGACCTGCTGGAGAGATAGGCATGTGTCCCAGAGACTACCCTGTCTATGCGGATCTATATCATATTATCGTAAAATAAAAATGTCGTATGGCACAACAGTGAAAGTGCTGAAATGTTGAGGGTCCGTTTTTGAGATCACAGTACAGTGAAGACTGGGATATTTGCACTTTCCTCACTGTAGTGCGATCTTGGAGTTGGAATATATATTTAGCAGGGGGTGCAGCCCCCTGCCACAATACCGAATTTGAGTTTTGGCATTTTCGCTCTTGTGAGCGTTTGACGTTTTTGCGTCTACGATGTTATGATATAGATACGTCTATGGAACAGGCTTCCCCATCCATGTGACTCTGAGTTCCTCTTTAAACCAATTCAAGTGCAACTTGGATAATTGGATGGGAAATCAGAAATTCAGCCCTGGTTTGGCACCTATGTCTCTAATGGACACAGGTAACCTGTAAATGGTTCATCTCCCAGGCCAATGCTTACACTTAACAATGGTTTCCAAACTTGTCAGAGATTTGGGATGCATGGCTAGGCTTAAAAAGGCCCTTGTGGTTGTTAGGCTAGTAAACACCTATGAACCTACAAATAATATTGAAGTACTGTTTGTGGCATATGCAAACATATATGTATATAAGAACAATGAAAACCATATTAACAAGTTCACATTTACAATTATAAATTACTCAAATATTGTTCTGTACAGTATAATCAATCCAACATTACATAAATTGTTCAATTATTGCCTTCTCTTAAACCTCATTCCTCCTCTAAAACACTATTCTACATGTGTCGTTCCCACAATTTCCATTTTTGTATGTAATTTACCCCTATCCTTTTCTTAAGATCTTACTTTCCATTATTTTAGCTCTGTTACAATATTCACTACTTCATGAATGTTTGGTTTAGACTTCGATTTCCATTTTCTAGCAATTGTTTTTTTTTTGGCAGCCACCAGTATTAAAATTTAAAAATGATTTACTATGTCTACACAATTCAGATTATGTACCACAGCTAAAAAATCATTTTGTAAGTTATTTGCCTGATTTGTGTTCCCAAAGAGTGTTCTGGAGGGAATTTTTAAAGTCTGACACCTCATTAGTATCTCAAAACATATATTCCAAGTTACCTGTTTCTTCTCTAACATTTGCCATATACCTCAGGAAAAGTTCTTTGGAGTTTGTTTTTCGGTATACAAGTACTAATGCAAACACTTCCTACACTCAGTTGTATATTTGGGAGCCATACATATGTACTACCATTGTTTCTTTGTGAATTTCTCATTTAATCTCTCTTCCCACTCTTTTCAGACCTCCTCTAATTGATTCCTATAGTTATTGTGCAATATTTTATGTCCTACTTATTTATTCCTCCTTTTTTTAAATAGCAACTTCTGTTCTAGATTCAACTAAAAATTCAAGCAAAGCAGGTCTTTCACTTAACATTCTCCATCTATCTTTGCCTATACTCGGATATCAGTCCCTGATAGGGGAGGCAATTTCTAGGATGCAGTCCAAATATCTTCTTTGCCTCTTGCCATACTATTCATTTGTTCCCAATTCCTTTGTTCCTTTGCCAGCTTTCTCCAGTAAGCTCCAGCCCTGACTTGTCTATTTGTACTCCTAATTGCAATCATCCCTATCGGCAGAAACTCCTTTCTAAATTCTGTGTTGGCTTAATTCTTGCTATACGTTCTACTTTAAGATTATAATAGTCTATATGACAGTTGCTATTCTTCCTTAAGGATCTGCATCCACAATCCCTCTCTTTCCTTACTTTTTGAATCCACCCCCCCAACTTCATCATTATTCCTTTCCACTTTGAAGTATAGCTTTCTGCTCATGTTGTGCAAGAGCCTTAAATGTGCAGCTCTAAAATATCTCTCCAAATCAGGTAATCTTAAACCTCCTTGTTCTTTTGGAAGGATTAACTTACCCCACTTGATTCTTGACCTCTTCTCTTCCCAGATAAAATCCCTCAACTCTTTATTAATTATTGCCTACATCTCCTCTGGCTGATAAAAAATATGACTAACTTGTGTATAAAACAAAAGGAACTAAACACAAACAATTTTACTGCTTGTATGTTGCTATCCATATCCATAGGAAAAAGCTTTGAGATTTTCAGTTTTTGAATGATCTTTTGTTTAATCTCTTCCCACACATCCTTAGCTGCCCCACCAGTGTATTTTTTAACCCATAGATTTACATATTTCATTTTGTCATGTCCCCCATAAATATGGGTATTGCTGAACAAAATCATGTGTGGATGGATCCATAGTTCACACCTATAGCCTTTCTTCTATCTTCATTAAAAAAAAAAAAAAAACGGAACCATCTCCAAATGTTCCACAACACTGATGTGCCCTTTTCTGGTTTTATCAGGTACAACATAATATCATCTGCAAATAAAGCCAACATTACTTGAATAACTTATGAATGATATCCTAGACTTCCTTTTTTGCCATTAGTTAATACACACACACACCATGAAAAGTTGCATAGAAATACTATTAAGAAAATAAATTATTTTACTTAGTTACCTTTTTCCATCCTCTTCACCTCCCCACAGTGTTCTTGTAAATATTAATGACATGAAGTGTGTCAAATGCCTTCCAGTTTTCCACAAGTTTAACAAAGTGAATAAAAGTCCACTCTTTCCACTTTTTCTTGTACCGCTGTATACCACAAATGTGAGAGATATTTTGCAGTCTCACATTTACTCACTAATTTCTGTGTTGGTTGTTTCCATCCTGTCCACCCCCATCTCCCAACTCTAGACTAGAGACCGCCTTCCCCACCAGGGACTGATATCAGAGTATAGGCAAAGAGAAGGAGATAGGGCAAGTCCTAAGTGAAAGACCTACACTGGTAGAGATTTTGGTTGAAACTAGAACAGAGGCTGTTGTTAAAAAGGGACAGTTAGTAGGTCATATAAAATACTGCATGATAACTATAGGAATCAAAAAGGTTGGAAGAAAGAGTGGATAAGCAATTTACAAGGGGGCAATGGGAGGACATATTTATGACACCCAATTATGCAGTGAAGTCCAGAAGATTTAGGATTTTTAACTGGAAGTGCCTGCATAGCTATTTTTATACCCCAAGCAGAAAGACATTTTTCCTCAGTTACATGGCAAATGTTGGAGGTGTGAGGGGGAGAAAAAGGTAACTGGAACATATGTTTTAAGAGTGTAATGAGTTGTCAGACTTTAAAATTTCCCTGTAGACTACCCTTGTCAGGAATACTGAGCAAGCAAATACTTAAGGAAATGATTCTTTGAACTGGGATAAAGGATCTGAATTGCCTAGACAAAATAAGGTCTTGTTAAGTTTAATTCTAGTCGTTGCCAACAAATCAATTACTAGAAAATGGAAATCAAAGTCTAAACCAGATAACCAAAGTCTATTTGGAATACTGAATTTTGTAACGCTAATACAAGAAATTGAAGTGGGATCTTTGGAAAAAGGGAAGGAGCTAACTGCATAAAAATAAATGGTATTTGTGGGAACAATACATGCAAAACCATTGTACTGAAGACTGTTATACATCAGAACATATGTGATGTATAATGTACGTAACTGGGAACAAGTTATTATGATTTGTTTATTATACTTATAAGTTTGCCTGTGTCTTAAGTATTAATTCAATAAAGGTGTTAAAAAAGAAAAAAAATCAGCATTGTGCACCACAAGAGGCTATCTTTAGTGATCTGTGTAGGGTGTGTGTGTGTGTGTATAAGGACAGTGAGTAGCAGTGCCATCTCACAATACTTGGTTCTCTGGCTGCGTTCCTGTCTACAGACCTTTCTGTGTATAATCTGTATACTCTCCTTGTCACTATGTGGGTTTATCCAGGTGGTCTGCCTTTTATATGTATACACATAAAACCAGTATCTTAATTTTTTTCCGTAGACATTCACATCATCACCAGGCACAAACATGACTCTTCCGGACAGCAGTAAAAAAATTATCTTTCAAACGTAAGACAAAGTACACATCCCATAACATCTTGATTTGCAGAGCGTCTGCAGACCTGGTGGCCCCCTTTACCTAAGGCTGTAACAGTGAATTTTGACACAAGTTTAGTACAAGCTTTTGATCTGGACTGCAAGTAATGCACACGGACAGTCATTACCATATTTTTGTAGAGTACAGAAGCAGGCACAATTTCCAGATAGGATTTGTGTGACCTCACCATCATTTACATTCTCTATTTATTGGAAACTACTATTTTGTCAGCTATGAATATTAAGCCTTAGATACAGCATATTTCTTCTTGGGGAAAAAATTGAATTTCTTTCTTTCTTTAGTCATGACTGTTGTTCAAGTCATCATTAGATGAAAAGATTAAGACTAGAAAAAGGTCTAATATGCACCTCAGAGAATCTAGAACCCCTTGGCTTCTGGAAGCTTAGTAAGACCCCAGATCCTAGTCTTAACTTTTGTTGCAGAAGTCAGTTAGGGTATATTGAAAGGTTGCAGGAGAAAGCTGAAAGTAAAACAAAGTGTGAAAAAATTAAAAAAAAAAAAAAAGGTAATCTGGACAGTGTGGGTAGAATGAAGTTAAATGACATTGTGTAAATGTATTTCTGTGGTACTGAGAGGTGATTAATATCAATAATGGTATGAAAGTTTTTAAGAGTACTGCACTGAAAAAGCCAGGTCTACCAACTTTTGTTTAAAACACATTTATTGAATTCTCACTTATGACACAGGTGAACTTACATTTATATAAAAGCAATCAGACAATATTAACAAGTTTATATTTAAAAATATGATAAATCATATATACTCCTATACATCATACAATCTAAGCAACATTATATAAATTATACAGCGACTGCATTCTTTTAAACATCATTCCACTTCCAAACCATTTTTATGCACAAACTGTTCCAAACGTTTTCCATTTTTTAAATAAGAAACTCTTTTATTAAATTATAACTTATGTCATAGGCAATCATACATTTATAAAAATGAAAAACCATACAGATATATTTTTAGTTGCAAACATTACATACCACTATAATCTAGCCACTCATTGTCAGTCAAACATTATATAGCTCATTCAAATCCTGCCTTCTATTAAACCTCATCCCTTCCCAAAACATTATTCTACGTGTATTGTTCCCACAATTCCCATTTTTCGTCTCTAAAGATCCCATTTCCAGTTATTTTGTCTCTGGTATTACAGTCACTATTTCTAGTACAGTTGGTTTAGACTTTGATTTCCATTTTCTGGTTATTGCTTTTCTGGCAGTTGCCATAATTAGACTATAGTCTACGGAAAAAGGAAGTTTTGTACTCACCATAACGTTCCATGTTTGTAGTCCATCTCGCCCTTCATTTTTACATATGGGTTTGGGGCCGATTACAAAGCTCAAAGTCTCTTAGTTGGTTCGTGGCAAGGTAGGTATACCGTAGTGCACTAGTAAGAATCCCCAGATCTTGTTTGCAGCTAACTATAGAGAGATAGAAAAGATTATCCAGAAAGAACAACAACAATGAAAGGTCTCCACCCTAACAAAGGTAATACTATCCTGTCTCCAGATCCTTCCAGGACGGAGGTAGGTGGGTGGGTTCGTAAGAATGAAGGGCGAGATGGACTACAAACATGGACCGTTATGGTGAGTACATAACTTCTTTATGTTCTGTAGTCCTATCTTACCTTCATTCTTACATACGGGACAGCGTCCCTAGCACCTTTTTTCTTGGGTAGCTCACAGGAATATACTGCTGAGTAGCATGGAACCAAAGGAGGCTGTACCTCTGGAGGTCAAATCCAATTTGTAATGAGTAACAAAGGTATGAGGGGTAGCCCAAGTTGCTGCTGCACAAATACGGTCAATTGGAACTCTGGCTTGAAAGGCAGCAGATGTCGACAGGGATCTTGTGGAATAAGCCTTAATTTTAAACGGAAGGTTCTTTCCATTGGAGGAGTAGATAAAGAAAATACAGTTGGAAATCCAATTAGATTGAGTCACTTTAAAGACTGGCAGATCTATTCTAGTTTCAGAAAAGGACACAAACAATTGGTCTGATTTTCTAAGTTCCTTAGTTCTGTGTAGGTAGAACCGTAACTGTCTGTGAACATCACACTGAGGAAATTTATATTCTGCACTGTTTGAATGATTAGGAAAAAATACAGGCAGTTCGATAGTTTGGTTCAAATTAGTCTGACAGCAAACTTTAGGGATGAAGGAAGGATTTGTACAAAGGGAAACTCTGTCTTTATGAAAGATCAAATAAGTAGGTTTGGTTGACAGTGCTTGCAACTCTGATACCCGTCTAGCAGATGTGACAGCTACTAGAAACAAGGTCTTCCAAGACAAACGTCAATTCACACGAATGTGCAGGTTCAAAAGGCAGGGGAGGTTAGTTGGAAAGAACGAAATTTGGATCCCAAGGAGGTACAGGTTCCTGAAAAGGAGGTCTCAGGCAAGGTAGTGCCTTTAAGGAAGGTTTTACATAATCTGTGGGCCATCAGATTAGGCTCATGTTGTCTCAACTGAAAGTTTGATATCACTGCCAGTTGAACTCTTATTGTAGCAGCAGCTGATCCCTGATGGAAAAGTTTGGTTAGAAATTCTAACACCAAAGGGATGGATGCTGTGTAAGGATCTACATTTTTCTCTGTTGCCCAGATAGAAAATCTTCTCCATTTGCTAGCGTATAACTTCCTAGTGGAAGGTTTGTGGGAAGACGTAAGGATATGGGTCACAGCAAATGAAAAATCATGAAGCCTGACTAGGGGTGGAAGTGGAGCAGCCACGCTGTCAAGTTGAGGGTATGGAGGCAGGGGTGAAGGGAGCCTGACGTGTGTCAAGAGGTATGGAACTGGGTCCAGAATCCATGGATCGTCTAGGAGATGAGGCCACAGGAAGGGGAACCAAATCTGACGAGGCCAGTAAGGAGTGATCAGAATCATTTTTCTTCCCAAGAACTTTGCTTTCTGGATCACTTTCGATATGAGCGGAAATGGGGAAATACATAAAGGAGTCTCAGAGGCCAATCATGAACAAGTGCATCTCTCTGTGACTCCCCCAGAGGGGGAATAAGCGCGAAGTAGCTGCTGCATTTGGCAATGATCGGGCTGGCAAAAAGATTGCAGCAAGGCTGTCCCCATTTGCGGAAAATCTGTTCCGCTATTTTCTGATTCAAAGACCACTCGTGAGGCATCAATATTGCCCTGCTGAGCTTGTCAGCTATCACGTTGGTTGTCCCCAGGATATGTGTTGCTACTAGAAAGCGCTGGGAAGATATTGCCCACTGCCAAATGCGAAGAACCGCTCGACAAAAGGGGTAAGATCTGGTTCCTCCTTGCTTGTTTAGATATCATACCACTGACATATTGTCCGACTGGATTGCTTTTGTCCCTAAGGGAAGAAAGTCATGAAGTGCTTGCAATGCTAGAAGCACTGCTCTCATCTCTAGGACATTTATATACAGGTAAGCCTCATGATCTTGCCATGTGCCTTGGACAGTCCTGCCTAGATAATGCCTCCCCCACCCTATCTGGGAGGCATCCGTGGTGACAGTAGCAACGGGTTGGTGAGGGAGGAAGGGTGTTCCTGTTGTCAGCTGATCAGGCTGAATCCACTAACGAAGTTCCTTTTTGCAAGACTCCATTATGAGAATATGATGAGATAGAGGCAGTTGTTGAAGAGACCACTGGGAAAAAAAGTGGCCATTGAAGAATTCACATATGCAATCTGGCTAGTGGAACTAGATTTATGGTAGAGGCCATGGTCCCTAAGAGTTTCAGCATTGTCTTTGCCTTGACTTTTTGTAGAGGAAGTAAGCTGTAAATCAGTTGTCTGAGGTTTTGAATTCTGTCTGCAGGGAGATGAGCCATCATGGTGACTGTGTCTATTTCTGCACCTATAAAAGTTACAAATTGAGAGGGCGACAAGGCAGACTTTTCCCAGTTTACTGTAATCCCCAGCTGGGTACAGTGCTAGATGGTTAAATCCCTGGCTTGTAGGAGTAGGTGCCTGGTGGTGGCAGTCAGGAGCCAGTCGTCCAGGTACCGAAACACTTGGAATCCATGACATCTCAGGTGAGCTGTCACTACCGCCATGCATTTGTTGAACACCCTGGGGGCTGTGGTGAGACCAAAGGGCAGAGCACAAAATTGGTAATGACTGGCTCCCAGCCGGAAGCGTAGAAGACTCCTCGATGCTCTGTCAATTTTTATGTGGTAGTACGCATCTTGGAGGTCTATGGAGCACATCCAATTGTCTTTTCCTAACAGAGACTGCAGTGTTACCATTCGGAACTTGGCCTTCTTTACAGATTCATTTTGTTTGCTGAGGTCCAAAATGAGCCTCAAGTCCCCTGTTTGTTTTGGCACTAATAAGAATCTGGAGTAAGTTCCGAATCCTATCTGGTCTGCGGGGACGGTTTGGATGACTCTCTTTAAAAGCAACTTTTGAACTTCTATAGTTGCTTGATGCCTGTGACTGGGTGGAACATCTGGGATCTTCTTGGGGGTGTGGGGTGGAAGAAAGAAGGGTATGGAGTATCCTCTGGTGATTATTCTTTGTACCCACTTGTCTTGGGTGATGTTGAGCCAGGCATCTGAATACAAAGATAAGTGACCCCCAACTAGCTGCAGAGAAGCGTAGCCGGGCCCCACGTCAGGAGCGCTGATAGGGACGAACTCGAAAGGAATCGCGGGCCACAGTGGTTTTGCAGACACCCCCTGCCTCTAGGGCAACGTCTACCATTAGCTCCTCCTCCTCTGCCTCTAAAGGAGGAATCACCTTGTGCATCTGGGAAAAATCTCTGGGACTTCTTGAACCACATTTTCCCGCCTCTCTGACCCTTGGAATATGGTCTACAAGGGACAGTAAAACATACTCCCACGGCAGAGAGAGTTTTCCCTTCCTGTTTGCACCTGGTGAGTGTATCTGTTACCTTTGGTCCAAACAGAGAGGAACCATCAAAAGGGGCATTGGTAAAGGTAGATTTGAAGGGGTCCACAAAATTACATAAGCACAACCAGGACTGTCTCCTAAGGGAAACTCCTGAACCCGCTGCCCTACTCACTCCGTCAGCTGCATAGGAGATCAGCCTCATGGGGGAGTTCACGACGGAGTTTAAGGTAGACAACTGAGCAGTAATGTTCTCAGAGACTCCTTCAATTGATGTACCTTGAAGAGCATCTCCCAGCTCCTGGAGGATATCTTCCTCTGAAGCCTAGTAAAATGTGTAAGATAGTTCAGCGATCTGAGAGTAAAAGCCACTGATGAGAAGATACACTTCCCGTATCTATCCATTGTTCATGACTCCTTGTTCGGTGGATGGACAGATGTAAAAGTCTCTGCTAGTTCCTTCTTAGTGGCTGCCGCCACCACCATGGCATCCACAGGCACACCCTTGGTCAAGAACTCTTTCTCTTTAGGGGTCGAGAGAAATTTGTTGGGTCTTCTGGGAACTGGTTCCACTGCATCAGGAGTTTCCCACATCTTTTGACTAACTAGGTCCAGGAGTGCATCAAAAGGTGGAGACACCCAAGAGACTGAAGGTTGAGACCCAAAAACCTTCAGGTACACTGACTCCTCATCAGAAGGGGTGACAGTGTGCCAACCGCCTTTCTGCTTCAGGATCTAAGACATCTATAAAGGAGACATCATCAGAGGACAACCTGGGGGACTCTTCTGACTCCTCGAGGTCAGTGTCTGAGGTGATGGACTCATCCGGAGAGTCTACATGCTTCCTCTTGCATGTTCTCTTCTGATGGGGCTCCTCAGAAGGGTATTCTGGGGAGGTCTCGGAAGACTGGGGGCCACCCAATGGGGGCTCCTGAGGCTGCGGGTCTCTGCTGTCAAGGGAGAGAGAGGGTGTTGAGACAGAGGTTGGTGCTTGAGGGGGAATAGTATCGTTACCCTTGTGCGGAGCTGATGACTGGGACAGCACGTTTTTCATCATCTTGAATGCAGATCTCTCCAGCTCTGAAGACAGCTTTGGTTCCCAGGAAACGGAGGTAGCCCTCGGCTCCAAAGCGATCGGCTCCGAGATGAATGTAGGGTCCGAGATCAACCTAGCCAATGCAGCAAGAGGAAGACTTGGCACCGAAAAGGTTTGGGTCCAAGTGTCCCTGTCAGGGCCAACTGGTGAGCTTCGGCTCCTAGACACCATGGACAGAGCCGAAGGTGTCAGAGAGGAACTTGGCTCCAAGACAGCCACAAGGGGAACCGAGGGTTCCACAACAAGCGGCATTGAAATCTCCAGCTCTGAAGAACCAACATGGCTCAGAGGAACCACAACAGGGAGAATGGTTTTAGATGGCTCTGGAACTGACTTGTTAGGAGCCAACAACAATTTGGGTAAAGCAGACGACTTCAACAGTCTAAGCACTACTCTCTCTACATCCTTTTCCGAAAGGCTCTTGGAGGATCTGGATGACAGAGTAGGCGACCTAGATCTCTGTAAAATGGGAGATCGGCAATAGCTCTCTGGACCGGCTCTGATGCAATTTCTCAGTAGCCGGCTCCAAAAGACTTT
Organism: Protopterus annectens; assembly: GCF_019279795.1. Lineage (NCBI taxonomy): Eukaryota > Metazoa > Chordata > Ceratodontiformes > Protopteridae > Protopterus > Protopterus annectens. Next base: position 1,118,393,582 of record NC_056731.1, on the reverse strand, counting down.
GGGCCAACACTGCCGTGTCAAAATTGATGACCTTGACCGGCTCCGAGGACAGTGGAGCTGAAGAGGTAGAAGGCTTATCCAATTTTAAAGTTTTCTGAGGAGGTTCAGACAAAATAGTTGGCACAGGAGAATGTCTCTTGGACGACTTGACCTTCTCTTTTATTGATGAGTGAGACTTGGAGGATGAAGAAGAGCTGGCTAAGTCCTCCTCGAAGGAAGGCTTAAGGAGACCTTTCAGTATTAACTTGTTCTTTCTTTCCTGGAAAACTTTGGAGCTGAAGGAGTGACAGAAAGTACAAGTTTCCTGCAGATGAATGGCTCCAAGGCAGTAAACGCAATTACTGTGCCCATCAGTAATCGACATTTTTTGGGAGCACTTAAGGCACTTTTTAAAACCCAAAGGTTTATGATCTTTGGAATCCTTAGACATGACTACAAAAGGAAGTTCTATGAAACAGAAGAGAGGACAAGGTCCTCTAACTTAAATGTGCCTCGCCCTTTTACAAAACTACACACAAAATACTATAAGGACTAGGTCCTCTAACTTAAACAGGCCTAGCCCCGCTAAACTAACACAAACACACACACACACACACACACACACACACACACACACATACACAAAAGAAAACAACAGAGGACTAGGTCCTCTAACTTAAATGGGCCTAGCCCTGTTGAGGAAAAGAGTCAAAAAGTTAAACAGAGGACTAGGTCCTCTATCTTAAATGGACCTAGCTGTGGAAAAAGGAAAGAAGCGAAGTCAGAAAAAAAACAGAAATAGCAAAACTTAAACAGTCACCAACAGAAAACGACACTGCACACAATATACTATTAAAATCTAGACAAAAAACAAGGTCCTAAGCCAAACGCGAACCTATGGTAATAGGAACCATTTCAAAACTATCACACAAAAGGATACCACACAGAGAACAAAAAACAGGCTCTAGAATGGCCAATAAGTTCTCAAGACTAACTACGTAAATTTGAGCTTTGTAATCGGCAGAGTTGGAGCCGAGGATCAGCTCTGAACCCATATGTAAGAATAAAGGTGAAATAGGACTACAGAACATTGATCCTTCTGAGCTATGATACAGAACTGGAATTGCCTAGGCATAGTAAGGCCTTGCAGAGTCTAATTATGGTGGCTGCCAAAAAAGCAATTACTAGAAAATGGAAATCAAAATCTAAACCAACAGTACTAGAAGTAGTGAATATAATAAGAGATAAAACTGAGGTGGGATCTTTAGAAAATGATAGGAGCAAATTACATAGAAAAAAATGAGAATTGTGGGAATAATACATACAGGGGAGGAATGAAGTTTAAAAGAAGGCATGATTTGAATGACTTATCAATGTTTGACTGATAATGAATGGGTAGATTATAAGCGATGTATAATGTTTGTAACAAAAATTATGTCAATATGGTTTGTGATGTATAATGCTTGCAACTAAGATTATGTCAATATGGTTTGTTTTCATTTATATAAACGTATGATTGTTCTGCTAATAAAATCACTTGTAAAAAAAAAAAAAAAAAAAAAAAGGAAAAGATAATCTCTAGTTACTGCTTTCATTTTTTTTGTGTCTTTATTGTAATTTTTTACCTGAAAACATATTATGCTCAATTCATTTTAGATTACTACTTTTTAAACCAGATGGTTAGATAATTGGTATTTTTCTTGTGTATAGATTATATGTACATTTATTTTTGTTATATTCATTATCTTGTTTTCAACAAAAAAAAAACTTCTGTTATATTGCTATGGTTGTTTAGATGTTATTGTTGCTTTATATCATCTTGTTCTAAATGTTCAAATGTTGTTACTGGAGCTTTTACCCCTGGGCCTTTGTCCACTTGGACTTTCCCAGTAAACAAATGCAATCAATCAGTAAATAAATAATTACCCATAAGAAACCATGCAAAGAAGTTCTGTACCAGCTACGGCTTTCAGTGTCATGATAACTGATCTTAGTGTCACATTATTGGTGCTACAATAGTTGACACAGAAACTGACCAGGCCATGAACTACTACTGAGAGATCTTCAAGTGGTATCTGCTGCTTAATCCAAGTGATGATCCTCATGGTAACACAAGGATTTAACAACAGTAGGCACCCAGTCCTTAAAAATCGGCCAATAATCAAGAATTATGCCACTAACTTCTATTTTGGATACAAAGTTCACTCTGCTTCCATCATATATAATACATCAATGGATGAGTAAAAGAATATTGATGTAGCAGGCTTTTCTATAGCTTCAGTGATGAAAGAGTTAAGCTTCAACCAATTACTGGAAAACCATTGCTGTATCATTCTCATTTCATCTACTAGCAAATTTCTGCTCAGCATTTACTTCTGGGGAAGAAAAGGTATTGCTATATTTTTAGCATAAGTGCAGTAGTGGTAAGCCCAAAATAGCACCTAATGGCAGTATAAACAGAGCAAACAGCAAAGAACCCAAAATAAAGTCCTGTGGTATTATACACTCAAAAGGAATAGGACTAGAAGTATTAAGTCGTGAGATCACTCTGCAGGAATGGTTGGATAGGTAGGAGGCAAATCAGTCCATGACTGAACATGCTGACTAATGATACCATGATCAATAATGTCAAATGTTAGTGAGAAATCAAGCAAGACCAGTGCAGAGAAAAGTGAATACTTATTTTTAATTATAGGCAGTTTAATTAGCAAGCCTACTGGGGACCAAAGTTTCTTTCTTGAGTGGGAATAATTAAGGTCCCTTTTAAAGCAGATGAAAAAATGCCCGACCTCACAGAGGACTCTAATTTGATACACAATACAAATGGCATCTATATATAGGTGTGTGGGTGTATAAATGGCTGAAATGCTAACAATACACATCAAAGCAGTGCAAAAAAAGAAAAAAAGAGTGACTACATATTTTACTTCTAAAACGGCCAAACAACAACTAAGTGACCACCCATTAAAATCAAACCTACTAGAGAACAACTGCAAATAAATTACAAAACACACACACATTAATTTTTTTTTTTTTTTTTTTTTAACAAAAGGGTGCCTGTGACGCCCATGCACCTGGCCCAGTAATCAAGGAGACTCAATCCTTACCACTAGCACCAGTGAGGGGCGTGCACATTGGGAAGGATAACAGTAAAATACAATTTCCCTTAAGAGCACATACAGATCACAATCAGTTTGGGGCTGGTTTCCCCCTTTCCCTCCAGATCCCCAATAAGACTCCCCACTGGCACAGCTATAGAGTCCAAGTCCTGGCCGAGTAGTGAAGCCAAAACCTCCAGTACCCTCTCTGTCCAACCAGTGCTTCGTGTCCCTGCCCAAGTAGCTGACACACTGAGATTTGAGTTATATACAAACACACAGCCGCTCCTGGGAAAGGCTGGCACAGGTTCTCCAGCTATGCCCCTTTCTGTCCAAGCTATAAGGTAGTAATCTACTGCCACCAACTACTCTTATCAGCTACTATACAGGCCCTTACCAAAAGATGTCCAATTCTACTGTGCAATGTTATTATCCAAATAGTAAGTGTAATCCAGGGCTAAGACTATCGGAGTGGCTTATACAGTATCACCAAATACATGAAAGTACTCTAGAGCTTAAATTATCTCTACACAAAACAGCCACAATTGAAAGGTTTAAAAATACTTAATAATAAATAATAACACAAGACAATACTTACTACTTCAACACAATGACATTACAGAGTTCAGCAATCACAGGAAAAACTTTAAAACAATATTGTAGAATAGTCTGACAAATATAGAAAACAGCTAGTCTAATCTGGCTAAATTCCTATATAACGCTAAGAGAAATCACAGTTCTAAATACTACTTTACTTACAAGACAGAGTGTTGGTGAGTTGTTATCAGGTTCAGACAAAATCCAAAATGCTCTATTCTGTCTCTCTGAGAAGGTCTTAAATTGTAAACCCAGTACTGCTGAGTCATTTCACATTAAATCATTCTTGACATTTCTCTGGTTCCCAGGCTCACAGAAACTCAAAATTTCCATTTTTTAGTAATTGCACCTGACCAGGAAGCCACAGCAATAAAAAAAACTTATACATGTAAAACCTTAGTAATTATCTCTTAAATCAAGATAATAGAAAGAATTTCCTGGCCCAGACATCCTGTCTCCGAGCTTGAGATCAAACAGTTATACAATGCTAGACTTAACAGCTTTCTTCCAGCAGCGTGCACTGTGGTTACATTTTTGAAGCTCAGTACAACATATAGTTTGTTTAATCATAACATATAGTTCTCCTTACATTTGTAAACCAAGCCTGTGGATTATATTAATATTTACAAATGACATAGAATTATCAACAATATTCTACCTAGCTAGGCTGGCAGCCTTTACAGGGCCAAGCCTCCTGCCCCCCCACCACACCCCCACTACTTTATATACACCAATTTTGAGATCACATAAAGAAGAAACGGCACATTTCCCCAATTTCCACTATTATGCAATCATGCAGACACACAAACTATGTCTACCCACTTCCCTGATCAATTTGACATTTACTCAACAAGAAACGTAAGGTAAAATATAATCTTCCCCTAACAAGCCGCACCATGATTTGACCAGCAAGCGCTTGCACATATATGCATGCTTCCACCTTTGCAGTCACTCACTTCACAGCACTGCAGACTGATCACAAACCTATACTGACACAAATGGAATACCTATATAATGCATATACACTTTTACAGACACATGCACATTACATACACACACACACACACACACACATATATATATATATATATATATATATATATATATACACACACACACAGACAATACTCTGAACTCTTTTCCCAAATGAAGCAGTAACATATGGTAATGTAGAAAGCCTGCCCTGTGAATCCTTCAACTCCAGTCCTTCAAAGCATAACTGCTCAACCTTACTGCACAAAACTATTCGGAGTACATTAAGCACTTCTTAATATAGCTCACAAGACAGGAAAAGTCAGCAATAATAGTGGGGTTCAAAAAAGGTTTCTTGATAACGGGAATAATTAAGGCCTCAGACAGGACAAAGGAATGCTTTATAAAAGCTGTTCTATTCATCTTCCATCTTTTAAAATCAACTTACCTTGATACACTTTTACTCCTCTTCCACTATTAAAGACTTCTCTTTACTACTAACCATTAAATTCCATTCTCGCTTTACAGATGGCCTTATGCAAAATTCATCTTAGGTAAAGAGCTAAACAGCAGTCCTCTACCCCCATCACAGATTCACCACATCATCCAGTTTATTTTTTTTTTCTGCATTTCAACACATTTTGCCTAATTCTTCAACATTCTCCTGCATCCTTTCAAGACATGCTAACTGGGACAAACTGCACTACAAATGTGGAGGAAATAACCAAATTAAGATGGAGGAACCAATTGGGTTTCTAGATGTTCTGAGGTGCATTTTAGAGTTTTTTTCCCACTCTTTTTTTTCAGTGATATCCCTAAACAAATGTTATGGCTAAAGAAAGAAATTCAGTCTAACTCTTCAACTTTGCTTTTTTTCCTGCACCTTCTCAGTGCACTGCAAATGGGGCAGGCTGCATTATAATAGCAGTAGAAAAAATAACTGGAATTAAGATGGGGACCACTAAGCCCCCTAAAGCCCCCAGAAGCAATTTTTTCCAGATGTTACTAGGTATATTTTAGAGGCTTTTTCCCCAACCCTTTGATTCAATGACGCTTCAAACAAAAAATCATGACTAAGGGAAGAAATTTTATTTTTAAGCTGTGGCTTACAAAACAGCAGTTCACAATAAACTAAGAAGACAATTGCTTGTAAGGATGCACAAATAGGCATAATGCCTGTCTCCTTACTCCCTAACAGAAAAGAAAAGAAAAATAAGTAAAGGTGACTTTGTGTATATCTCTCTAGTATTAGATTGGGATGAAGACACAAATGGCCACAGACGCACATTTCAAATATTTGCTGTTAAACATATATAACATACTTCCTTCCCCTTTGTCCTCAAAAATACACCCATTTTCTGTGTAAAACTCTGATGAAAGACTAGTGCAAACTCAAAAGAACAAAGAGAACACAGTAACATATCAACTGTTGTCAGATGTGTATAATAGCATGACTCCTTACACCAAAAATAAACCGACACTAGATGCATGTAAAGGTAGTTATCAGGAAATTAAAACAATAATCATACTACTTCTAATCTAATTTGTTGGTCCTAAACCATTCACTGTCACTAGATGAGTTATAATGACCTTTTATGTACACCTCCAATGTTTGCCAAAAAAGCTAAAGAAATAATGACCAAACTATCCACAGCCCCAAGCTATAATGACATTCTGTGAGCATTTATGAGATTTGACTGAAAGGAAAATTAAAGTAACTATCACCACACTGTCTTCAGACCCCACCCCCATGCGGGTACACACACGCGTGCACACACACACACACACACACACACACACACACACACACACTACAGCAACTTTCTGTGGACACCTAAGAGCAAAGCTGGTTTAGGGCAGATGCCACTACTGAGCCTCTGCCATAATCCACTTTAAGTGACCCGGGGTGTTAGGGCCACTAGCCCTCAGAAGTTCTGAGTGTCTGTTCTCTGATGCAGTTTATTCCTTATTTCTGAAAGTTTTTTTTTTTTGTGCTAACCAGAAGAGAACCATGTCATATGCCTGGCAATACTGTGTGCATCCACAGATAAAAATCAGTGACATGATTTTTTTTTTAAATACATACACATATGCTTTGCTTTCATGGGTAGAGTCAATCACAAAAGCTACACTGATTTTTTATCCAAATACAAACATACTGAAACTGGCCCTGACAAGTCAGGTCTGGCAAAAAAATGCATGCACACACTGCATGCTTATCTACAGGCAAATTCTTTAGGTTTTGAGAGAAAACAGAGAACATAATAAACTCGCACAGATAGTGAGAAGCTATGCAAACTTCACACAGCCAAGAACTCAGCTAGAGATATGCACTGAGAGATGGCAATGCTGTTCGCTGCACCACTGTACCAATTATCAGTTATTTTCACACACGTCCTGCTCCTGCCACACCACCAAAGATATCTACTTTTCTTATACAATGCTGATACTTGTGATGGACAGTATGAGAAATTACAGCCAACCGGTTACTCAAATATACAACCCCCACCCCCCAATGCACATGCACAAGCCATAGTAATACTATTTCTGGTCCAACTTTAGCAAACACATTATTTAGCTCTATTTCTGTTACTCCAGATTAATGACTACTGTTTAACAGTGATTAAACAAAAGCAGGGATAAGTGACTTGTTTACAATGACTGCCTCAATACCCATCAATTGTAACTTTACTGCATAAACCTATGATAATTAAATAATGGTCATAATAATAAAGTACTCCATCTTCCTTCACAGAAGTAAGCACACTAGTCTTTTAAAGTCAGATCACCCAGAAAAAGAAACTGAGGAAACGACTAAAGAGTCAGTTGCTTTCATCTACAGATAGCTCCCATGCTCACCCAGCAGTTAAAGCCACATCTGCATGCACTTAAGATGCCTGATTGTGACAAAAACAAATGGCTACATAATGAACTTTAAAATATTCTAAGGTGCTTCACAGAATTCACATTAATCTTTCAAAGCCAGAATAAGGAGCAAACAATGCTTATTTTCCTTCACAGAAAAAGCCAGTAAGGTATTTACTGGTAGTCCTCCTGTACATCCCACATGCACTTTTTTTTAAAGTCTCAGCTTCTCAGAGAAAGAATCAGCGACAAAGTCAAAAATATTGAAGGGGGGGGTCTCAAAATCAGGAACATATTGTAAATCTTGCTCTTGCAGTACACCCCTGGAGAAATGATACAATAGCAGGTGTACACAGTATATATATATATATATATATATATATATATATATATATATATATATATATATATATGCATGAATGTATGAATTTATGTCTTTAAGGACAGCAGGTTAGAAACCTAAACATCTGTCATTATTTAGTCAACTCTCCACATCTTAAAAAAAAAACAAATTTTGTCATGGGCAAAACAGAGAGAGATATCTCTAGGAGGTCCATGGCTTTTACTATATTTGCTTAAGGATCATAGGAAGTTACTAGGCTAATAGCCCTAGGGCCCTTACAAGTTTAGCCAAGTTTTACTCTTATTTCCACAATCAGCACCTAATGCCCATGTCCAGGAAGGACACGTGGAACACCTAGAGTGAATTTATGGGTACCTATCCAACTGTCCAGATTGTGTTTGAAGAGGGCCAATGAGGTGTTCTGTTTGACATGAAATGGGAGTATATTCCTAAGGTATGGTAACGTCTGGGAGGCAAATCTGTCCCTCTAGCAGG